>NW_027208366.1:300000-405000 GCF_964237555.1 Oryctolagus cuniculus
CCAGGTGGAACCAATTAGCGTTTGCCAGCTACAAACAAAAACGTACAAGCTAAAATGCATTCAAAACCATAAAGTCCATAGAGAATGTCCAGAAAACACAAACAAACACAGAGGCTGTAGCAAGATCTGGGATTGAGATAGCCACAACACACCAGATAGTTTTGTTTTCATCCAGGAGTATCTGGACAATTGTTGTGGATTTCGGGTGAAATTTAACCAAAAATCACGGTGAAAGTGGTTTTGGAGAAAAGCACAATCTTCCTGTTCGGCAAATGCATCCAATATCATGTTTACAGAAAGAAATATCATGTTTTCTCAGGTTTCTGAAGCTTTCTTCCTAGAAAACTCGAATGTGTGGCGTATTAGACTCCAGGTGGAACCAATTAGCGTTTGCCAGCTGAAAACAAAAACTTACATGCTAAAATGCATTCAAAACCGTAAAGTCCATAGAGAATGTCCAGAAAACACAAACAAACACAGAGGCTGTAGCAAGATCTGGGATTGAGATAGCCACAACACACCAGATAGTTTTGTTTTCATCCAGAGTATCTGGACAAATTGTTGTGGATTTCGGGTGAAATTAAACTAAAAATCACGGTGAAAGTGTTTTGGAGAAAAGCACAATCTTCCTGTGCGGCAAATGCATCCAATGTCATGTTTACAGAAAGAAATATCATGTTTTCTCAGGTTTCTGAAGCTTTCTTCCTAGGAAACACGAATGTGTGGCTTATTAGACTCCAGGTGGAACCAATTAGCGTTTGCCAGCTAAAAAAATAAACTTACATGTTAAAATGCATTCAAAACCATAAAGTCCATAGAGAATGTCCAGAAAACACAAACAAACACAGAGGCTGTAGCAAGATCTGGGATTGAGATAGCCACAACACACCAGATAGTTTTGTTTTCATCCAGGAGTATCTGGACAAATTGTTGTGGATTTCGGGTGAAATTTAACTAAAAATCACGGTGAAAGTGGTTTTGGAGAAAAGCACAATCTTCCTGTGCGGCAAATGCATCCAATGTCATGTTTACAGAAAGAAATATCATGTTTTCTCAGGTTTCTGAAGCTTTCTTCCTAGAAAACTCGAATGTGAGGCGTATTAGACTCCAAGTGGAACCAATTAGCGTTTGCCAGCTGAAAACAAAAACTTACATGCTAAAATGCATTCAAAACCGTAAAGTCCATAGAGAATGTCCAGAAAACACAAACACACACAGAGGCTGTAGCAAGATCTGGGATTGAGATAGCCACAACACACCAGATAGTTTTGTTTTCATCCAGAGTATCTGGACAAAATGTTGTAGTATCCCGGTGAAATTTAATGAAAAATCACCGTGAAAGTGGTTTTGGAGAAAAGCACAATCTTCCTGTGCGGCAAATGCATCCAATGTCATGTTTACAGAAAGAAATATCATGTTTTCTCAGGTTTCTGAAGCTTTCTTCCTAGAAAACTCGAATGTGTGGCGTATTAGACTCCAGGTGGAACCAATTAGCGTTTGCCAGCTGCTAACAAAACTTACATGCTAAAATGCATTCAAAACCGTAAAGTCCATAGAGAATGTCCAGAAAACACAAACAAACACAGAGGCTGTAGCAATATCTGGGATTGAGATAGCCACAACACACCAGATAGTTTTGTTTTCATCCAGGAGTATCTGGACAATTGTTGTGGATTTCGGGTGAAATTTAACCAAAAATCACCGTGAAAGTGGTTTTGGAGAAAAGCACAATCTTCCTGTTCGGCAAATGCATCCAAAGTCATGTTTACAGAAAGAAATATCATGTTTTCTCAGGTTTCTGAAGCTTTCTTCCTAGAAAACTCGAATGTGTGGCTTATTAGACTCCAGGTGGAACCAATTAGCGTTTGCCAGCTACAAACAAAAACGTACAAGCTAAAATGCATTCAAAACCATAAAGTCCATAGAGAATGTCCAGAAAACACAAACAAACACAGAGGCTGTAGCAAGATCTGGGATTGAGATAGCCACAACACACCAGATAGTTTTGTTTTCATCCAGGAGTATCTGGACAATTGTTGTGGATTTCGGGTGAAATTTAACCAAAAATCACGGTGAAAGTGGTTTTGGAGAAAAGCACAATCTTCCTGTTCGGCAAATGCATCCAATGTCATGTTTACAGAAAGAAATATCATGTTTTCTCAGGTTTCTGAAGCTTTCTTCCTAGAAAACTCGAATGTGTGGCGTATTAGACTCCAGGTGGAACCAATTAGCGTTTGCCAGCTGAAAACAAAAACTTACATGCTAAAATGCATTCAAAACCGTAAAGTCCATAGAGAATGTCCAGAAAACACAAACAAACACAGAGGCTGTAGCAAGATCTGGGATTGAGATAGCCACAACACACCAGATAGTTTTGTTTTCATCCAGAGTATCTGGACAAATTGTTGTGGATTTCGGGTGAAATTAAACTAAAAATCACGGTGAAAGTGTTTTGGAGAAAAGCACAATCTTCCTGTGCGGCAAATGCATCCAATGTCATGTTTACAGAAAGAAATATCATGTTTTCTCAGGTTTCTGAAGCTTTCTTCCTAGGAAACACGAATGTGTGGCTTATTAGACTCCAGGTGGAACCAATTAGCGTTTGCCAGCTAAAAAAATAAACTTACATGTTAAAATGCATTCAAAACCATAAAGTCCATAGAGAATGTCCAGAAAACACAAACAAACACAGAGGCTGTAGCAAGATCTGGGATTGAGATAGCCACAACACACCAGATAGTTTTGTTTTCATCCAGGAGTATCTGGACAAATTGTTGTGGATTTCGGGTGAAATTTAACTAAAAATCACGGTGAAAGTGGTTTTGGAGAAAAGCACAATCTTCCTGTGCGGCAAATGCATCCAATGTCATGTTTACAGAAAGAAATATCATGTTTTCTCAGGTTTCTGAAGCTTTCTTCCTAGAAAACTCGAATGTGAGGCGTATTAGACTCCAAGTGGAACCAATTAGCGTTTGCCAGCTGAAAACAAAAACTTACATGCTAAAATGCATTCAAAACCGTAAAGTCCATAGAGAATGTCCAGAAAACACAAACACACACAGAGGCTGTAGCAAGATCTGGGATTGAGATAGCCACAACACACCAGATAGTTTTGTTTTCATCCAGAGTATCTGGACAAAATGTTGTAGTATCCCGGTGAAATTTAATGAAAAATCACCGTGAAAGTGGTTTTGGAGAAAAGCACAATCTTCCTGTGCGGCAAATGCATCCAATGTCATGTTTACAGAAAGAAATATCATGTTTTCTCAGGTTTCTGAAGCTTTCTTCCTAGAAAACTCGAATGTGTGGCGTATTAGACTCCAGGTGGAACCAATTAGCGTTTGCCAGCTGCTAACAAAATCTTACATGCTAAAATGCATTCAAAACCTTAAAGTCCATAGAGAATGTCCAGAAAACACAAACAAACACAGAGGCTGTAGCAAGAGCTGGGATTGAGATCGCCACAACACACCAGATAGTTTTGTTTTCATCCAGGAGTATCTGGACAATTGTTGTGGATTTCGGGTGAAATTTAAGCAAAAATCACCGTGAAAGTGGTTTTGGAGAAAAGCACAATCTTCCTGTGCGGCAAATGCATCCAAAGTCATGTTTACAGAAAGAAATATCATGTTTTCTCAGGTTTCTGAATCTTTCTTCCTAGAAAACTCGAATGTGTGGCGTATTAGACTCCAGGTGGAACCAATTAGCGTTTGCCAGCTGCAAACAAAAACTTACATGCTAAAATGCATTCAAAACCGTAAAGTCCATAGAGAATGTCCAGAAAACACAAACAAACACAGAGGCTGTAGCAAGATCTGGGATTGAGATAGCCACAACACACCAGATAGTTTTGTTTTCATCCAAGAGTATCTGGACAAATGTGGATTTCGGGTGAAATTTAACCAAAAATCACCGTGAAAGTGGTTTTGGAGAAAAGCACAATCTTCCTGTTCGGCAAATGCATCCAATGTCATGTTTACAGAAAGAAATATCATGTTTTCTCAGGTTTCTGAAGCTTTCTTCCTAGAAAACTCGAATGTGTGGCGTATTACACTTCAGGTGGAACCAATTAGCGTTTGCCAGCTGACAACAAAAACTTACATGCTAAAATGCATTCAAAACCGTAAAGTCCATAGAGAATGTCCAGAAAACACAAACAAACACAGAGGCTGTAGCAAGAGCTGGGATTGAGATCGCCACAACACACCAGATAGTTTTGTTTTCATCCAGGAGTATCTGGACAATTGTTGTGGATTTCGGGTGAAATTTAACCAAAAATCACCGTGAAAGTGGTTTTGGAGAAAAGCACAATCTTCCTGTGCGGCAAATGCATCCAAAGTCATGTTTACAGAAAGAAATATCATGTTTTCTCAGGTTTCTGAAGCTTTCTTCCTAGAAAACTCGAATGTGTGGCGTATTAGACTCCAGGTGGAACCAATTAGCGTTTGCCAGCTGCAAACAAAAACTTACATGCTAAAATGCATTCAAAACCGTAAAGTCCATAGAGAATGTCTAGAAAACACAAACAAACACAGAGGCTGTAGCAAGATCTGGGATTGAGATAGCCACAACATACCAGATAGTTTTGTTTTCATCCAGGAGTATCTGGACAATTGTTGTGGATTTCGGGTGAAATTTAACCAAAAATCACCGTGAAAGTGGTTTTGGAGAAAAGCACAATCTTCCTGTGCGGCAAATGCATCCAATGTCATGTTTACAGAAAGAAATATCATGTTTTCTCAGGTTTCTGAAGCTTTCTTCCTAGAAAACTCGAATGTGTGGCGTATTAGACTCCAGGTGGAACCAATTAGCGTTTGCCAGCTGCAAACAAAAACTTACATGCTGAAATGCATTCAAAACAGTAAAGTCCATAGAGAATGTCCAGAAAACACAAACAAACACAGAGGCTGTAGCAAGATCTGGGATTGAGATAGCCACAACACACCAGAGAGTTTTGTTTTCATCCAGAGTATCTGGACAAAATGTTGTAGTATCCCAGTGAAATTTAATGAAAAATCACGGTGAAAGTGGTTTTGGAGAAAAGCACAATCTTCCTGTGCGGCAAATGCATCCAATGTCATGTTTACAGAAAGAAATATCATGTTTTCTCAGGTTTCCGAAGCTTTCTTCCTAGAAAACTCGAATGTGTGGCGTATTAGACTCCAGGTGGAACCAATTAGCGTTTGCCAGCTGAAAACAAAAATTTACATGCTAAAATGCATTCAAAACCGTAAAGTCCATAGAGAATGTCCAGAAAACACAAACAAACACAGAGGCTGTAGCAAGATCTGGGATTGAGATAGCCACAACACACCAGATAGTTTTGTTTTCATCCAGGAGTATCTGGACAATTGTTGTGGATTTCGGGTGAAATTTAACCAAAAATCACCGTGAAAGTGGTTTTGGAGAAAAGCACAATCTTCCTGTGCGGCAAATGCATCCAATGTCATGTTTACAGAAAGAAATATCATGTTTTCTCAGGTTTCTGAAGCTTTCTTCCTAGAAAACTCGAATGTGTGGCGTATTAGACTCCAGGTGGAACCAATTAGCGTTTGCCAGCTGCAAACAAAAACTTACATGCTGAAATGCATTCAAAACCGTAAAGTCCATAGAGAATGTCCAGAAAACACAAACAAACACAGAGGCTGTAGCAAGATCTGGGATTGAGATAGCCACAACACACCAGATAGTTTTGTTTTCATCCAGAGTATCTGGACAATTGTTGTGGATTTCGGGTGAAATTTAACGAAAAATCACGGTGAAAGTGGTTTTGGAGAAAAGCACAATCTTCCTGTTCGGCAAATGCATCCAATGTCATGTTTACAGAAAGAAATATCATGTTTTCTCAGGTTTCTGAAGCTTTCTTCCTAGAAAACTCGAATGTGTGGCGTATTAGACTCCAGGTGGAACCAATTAGCGTTTGCCAGCTGCAAACAAAACTTACATGCTGAAATGCATTCAAAACCGTAAAGTCCATAGAGAATGTCCAGAAAACACAAACAAACACAGAGGCTGTAGCAAGATCTGGGATTGAGATAGCCACAACACACCAGATAGTTTTGTTTTCATCCAGAGTATCTGGACAATTGTTGTGGATTTCGGGTGAAATTTAACGAAAAATCACGGTGAAAGTGGTTTTGGAGAAAAGCACAATCTTCCTGTGCGGCAAATGCATCCAATGTCATGTTTACAGAAAGAAATATCATGTTTTCTCAGGTTTCTGAAGCTTCCTTCCTAGAAAACTCGAATGTGTGGCGTATTAGACTCCAGGTGGAACCAATTAGCGTTTGCCAGCTGCAAACAAAAACTTACATGCTGAAATGCATTCAAAACCGTAAAGTGCATAGAGAATGTCCAGAAAACACAAACAAACACAGAGGCTGTAGCAAGATCTGGGATTGAGATAGCCACAACAAACCTGATAGTTTTGTTTTAATCCAGGAGTATCTGGACAATTGTTGTGGATTTCGGGTGAAATTTAACCAAAAATCACCGTGAAAGTGGTTTTGGAGAAAAGCACAATCTTCCCGTTTGGCAAATGCATCCAATGTCATGTTTACAGAAAGAAATATCATGTTTTCTCAGGTTTCTGAAGCTTTCTTCCTAGAAAACTCGAATGTGTGGCGTATTAGACTCCAGGTGGAACCAATTAGCGTTTGCCAGCTGCAAACAAAAACTTACATGCTGAAATGCATTCAAAACCGTAAAGTCCATAGAGAATGTCCAGAAAACACAAACAAACACAGAGGCTGTAGCAAGATCTGGGATTGAGATAGCCACAACACACCAGATAGTTTTGTTTTCATCCAGGAGTATCTGGACTAATTGTTGTGTATTTCGGGTGAAATTTAACCAAAAATCACCATGAAAGTGGTTTTGGAGAAAAGCACAATCTTCCCGTTTGGCAAATGCATCCAATGTCATGTTTACAGAAAGAAATATCATGTTTTCATAGGTTTCTGAAGCTTTCTTCCTAGAAAACTCGAATGTGTGGCGTATTAGACTCCAGGTGGAACCAATTAGCGTTTGCCAGCTGCAAACAAAAACTTACATGCTGAAATGCATTCAAAACCGTAAAGTCCATAGAGAATGTCCAGAAAACACAAACAAACACAGAGGCTGTAGCAAGATCTGGGATTGAGATAGCCACAACACACCAGATAGTTTTGTTTTAATCCAGGAGTATATGGACAATTGTTGTGGATTTCGGGTGAAATTTAACCAAAAATCACCGTGAAAGTGGTTTTGGAGAAAAGCACAATCTTCCGGTTTGGCAAATGCATCCAATGTCATGTTTACAGAAAGAAATATCATGTTTTCTCAGGTTTCTGAAGCTTTCTTCCTAGAAAACTCGAATGTGTGGCGTATTAGACTCCAGGTGGAACCAATTAGCGTTTGCCAGCTGCAAACAAAAACTTACATGCTGAAATGCATTCAAAACCGTAAAGTCCATAGAGAATGTCCAGAAAACACAAACAAACACAGAGGCTGTAGCAAGATCTGGGATTGAGATAGCCACAACACACCAGATAGTTTTGTTTTCATCCAGAGTATCTGGACAAAATGTTGTAGTATCCCAGTGAAATTTAATGAAAAATCACGGTGAAAGTGGTTTTGGAGAAAAGCACAATCTTCCTGTGCGGCAAATGCATCCAATGTCATGTTTACAGAAAGAAATATCATGTTTTCTCAGGTTTCCGAAGCTTTCTTCCTAGAAAACTCGAATGTGTGGCGTATTAGACTCCAGGTGGAACCAATTAGCGTTTGCCAGCTGAAAACAAAAACTTACATGCTAAAATGCATTCAAAACCGTAAAGTCCATAGAGAATGTCCAGAAAACACAAACACACACAGAGGCTGTAGCAAGATCTGGGATTGAGATAGCCACAACACACCAGATAGTTTTGTTTTCATCCAGGAGTATCTGGACAATTGTTGTGGATTTCGGGTGAAATTTAACCAAAAATCACCGTGAAAGTGGTTTTGGAGAAAAGCACAATCTTCCTGTGCGGCAAATGCATCCAATGTCATGTTTACAGAAAGAAATATCATGTTTTCTCAGGTTTCTGAAGCTTTCTTCCTAGAAAACTCGAATGTGTGGCGTATTAGACTCCAGGTGGAACCAATTAGCGTTTGCCAGCTGCAAACAAAAACTTACATGCTGAAATGCATTCAAAACCGTAAAGTCCATAGAGAATGTCCAGAAAACACAAACAAACACAGAGGCTGTAGCAAGATCTGGGATTGAGATAGCCACAACACACCAGATAGTTTTGTTTTCATCCAGAGTATCTGGACAATTGTTGTGGATTTCGGGTGAAATTTAACGAAAAATCACGGTGAAAGTGGTTTTGGAGAAAAGCACAATCTTCCTGTTCGGCAAATGCATCCAATGTCATGTTTACAGAAAGAAATATCATGTTTTCTCAGGTTTCTGAAGCTTTCTTCCTAGAAAACTCGAATGTGTGGCGTATTAGACTCCAGGTGGAACCAATTAGCGTTTGCCAGCTGCAAACAAAACTTACATGCTGAAATGCATTCAAAACCGTAAAGTCCATAGAGAATGTCCAGAAAACACAAACAAACACAGAGGCTGTAGCAAGATCTGGGATTGAGATAGCCACAACACACCAGATAGTTTTGTTTTCATCCAGAGTATCTGGACAATTGTTGTGGATTTCGGGTGAAATTTAACGAAAAATCACGGTGAAAGTGGTTTTGGAGAAAAGCACAATCTTCCTGTTCGGCAAATGCATCCAATGTCATGTTTACAGAAAGAAATATCATGTTTTCTCAGGTTTCTGAAGCTTTCTTCCTAGAAAACTTGAATGTGTGGCGTATTAGACTCCAGGTGGAACCAATTAGCGTTTGCCAGCTGCAAACAAAACTTACATGCTGAAATGCATTCAAAACCGTAAAGTCCATAGAGAATGTCCAGAAAACACAAACAAACACAGAGGCTGTAGCAAGATCTGGGATTGAGATAGCCACAACACACCAGATAGTTTTGTTTTCATCCAGGAGTATCTGGACAATTGTTGTGGATTTCGGGTGAAATTTAACGAAAAATCACGGTGAAAGTGGTTTTGGAGAAAAGCACAATCTTCCTGTTCGGCAAATGCATCCAATGTCATGTTTACAGAAAGAAATATCATGTTTTCTCAGGTTTCTGAAGCTTTCTTCCTAGAAAACTCGAATGTGTGGCGTATTAGACTCCAGGTGGAACCAATTAGCGTTTGCCAGCTGCAAACAAAAACTTACATGCTAAAATGCATTCAAAACCGTAAAGTCCATAGAGAATGTCCAGAAAACACAAACAAACACAGAGGCTGTAGCAAGATCTGGGATTGAGATAGCCACAACACACCAGATAGTTTTGTTTTAATCCAGGAGTATCTGGACAATTGTTGTGGATTTCGGGTGAAATTTAACCAAAATCACCGTGAAAGTGGTTTTGGAGAAAAGCACAATCTTCCTGTGCGGCAAATGCATCCAAAGTCATGTTTACAGAAAGAAATATCATGTTTTCTCAGGTTTCTGAAGCTTTCTTCCTAGAAAACTCGAATGTGTGGCGTATTAGACTCCAGGTGGAACCAATTAGCGTTTGCCAGCTGCAAACAAAAACTTACATGCTGAAATGCATTCAAAACCGTAAAGTCCATAGAGAATGTCCAGAAAACACAAACAAACACAGAGGCTGTAGCAAGATCTGGGATTGAGATAGCCACAACACACCAGATAGTTTTGTTTTCATCCAGGAGTATCTGGACAAATTGTTGTGTATTTCGGGTGAAATTTAACCAAAAATCACCGTGAAAGTGGTTTTGGAGAAAAGCACAATCTTCCCGTTTGGCAAATGCATCCAATGTCATGTTTACAGAAAGAAATATCATGTTTTCTCAGGTTTCTGAAGCTTTCTTCCTAGAAAACTCGAATGTGTGGCGTATTAGACTCCAGGTGGAACCAATTAGCGTTTGCCAGCTGCAAACAAAAACTTACATGCTGAAATGCATTCAAAACCGTAAAGTCCATAGAGAATGTCCAGAAAACACAAACAAACACAGAGGCTGTAGCAAGATCTGGGATTGAGATAGCCACAACACACCAGATAGTTTTGTTTTAATCCAGGAATATATGGAAAATTGTTGTGGATTTCGGGTGAAATTTAACCAAAAATCACCGTGAAAGTGGTTTTGGAGAAAAGCACAATCTTCCCGTTTGGCAAATGCATCCAATGTCATGTTTACAGAAAGAAATATCATGTTTTCTCAGGTTTCTGAAGCTTTCTTCCTAGAAAACTCGAATGTGTGGCGTATTAGACTCCAGGTGGAACCAATTAGCGTTTGCCAGCTGCAAACAAAAACTTACATGCTGAAATGCATTCAAAACCGTAAAGTCCATAGAGAATGTCCAGAAAACACAAACAAACACAGAGGCTGTAGCAAGATCTGGGATTGAGATAGCCACAACACACCAGATAGTTTTGTTTTCATCCAGAGTATCTGGACAAAATGTTGTAGTATCCCAGTGAAATTTAATGAAAAATCACGGTGAAAGTGGTTTTGGAGAAAAGCACAATCTTCCTGTGCGGCAAATGCATCCAATGTCATGTTTACAGAAAGAAATATCATGTTTTCTCAGGTTTCCGAAGCTTTCTTCCTAGAAAACTCGAATGTGTGGCGTATTAGACTCCAGGTGGAACCAATTAGCGTTTGCCAGCTGAAAACAAAAACTTACATGCTAAAATGCATTCAAAACCGTAAAGTCCATAGAGAATGTCCAGAAAACACAAACAAACACAGAGGCTGTAGCAAGATCTGGGATTGAGATAGCCACAACACACCAGATAGTTTTGTTTTCATCCAGGAGTATCTGGACAATTGTTGTGGATTTCGGGTGAAATTTAACCAAAAATCACCGTGAAAGTGGTTTTGGAGAAAAGCACAATCTTCCTGTGCGGCAAATGCATCCAATGTCATGTTTACAGAAAGAAATATCATGTTTTCTCAGGTTTCTGAAGCTTTCTTCCTAGAAAACTCGAATGTGTGGCGTATTAGACTCCAGGTGGAACCAATTAGCGTTTGCCAGCTGAAAACAAAAACTTACATGCTAAAATGCATTCAAAACCGTAAAGTCCATAGAGAATGTCCAGAAAACACAAACAAACACAGAGGCTGTAGCAAGATCTGGGATTGAGATAGCCACAACACACCAGATAGTTTTGTTTTCATCCAGGAGTATCTGGACAATTGTTGTGGATTTCGGGTGAAATTTAACCAAAAATCACCGTGAAAGTGGTTTTGGAGAAAAGCACAATCTTCCTGTGCGGCAAATGCATCCAATGTCATGTTTACAGAAAGAAATATCATGTTTTCTCAGGTTTCTGAAGCTTTCTTCCTAGAAAACTCGAATGTGTGGCGTATTAGACTCCAGGTGGAACCAATTAGCGTTTGCCAGCTGCAAACAAAAACTTACATGCTGAAATGCATTCAAAACCGTAAAGTCCATAGAGAATGTCCAGAAAACACAAACAAACACAGAGGCTGTAGCAAGATCTGGGATTGAGATAGCCACAACACACCAGATAGTTTTGTTTTCATCCAGGAGTACCTGGACAATTGTTGTGGATTTCGGGTGAAATTTAACCAAAAATTACCGTGAAAGTGGTTTTGGAGAAAAGCACAATCTTCCTGTGCGGCAAATGCATCCAATGTCATGTTTACAGAAAGAAATATCATGTTTTCTCAGGTTTCTGAAGCTTTCTTCCTAGAAAACTCGAATGTGTGGCGTATTAGACTCCAGGTGGAACCAATTAGCGTTTGCCAGCTGAAAACAAAAACTTACATGCTAAAATGCATTCAAAACCGTAAAGTCCATAGAGAATGTCCAGAAAACACAAACAAACACAGAGGCTGTAGCAAGATCTGGGATTGAGATAGCCACAACACACCAGATAGTTTTGTTTTAATCCAGGAGTATCTGGACAATTGTTGTGGATTTCGGGTGAAATTTAACCAAAATCACCGTGAAAGTGGTTTTGGAGAAAAGCACAATCTTCCTGTGCGGCAAATGCATCCAAAGTCATGTTTACAGAAAGAAATATCATGTTTTCTCAGGTTTCTGAAGCTTTCTTCCTAGAAAACTCGAATGTGTGGCGTATTAGACTCCAGGTGGAACCAATTAGCGTTTGCCAGCTGCAAACAAAAACTTACATGCTGAAATGCATTCAAAACCGTAAAGTCCATAGAGAATGTCCAGAAAACACAAACAAACACAGAGGCTGTAGCAAGATCTGGGATTGAGATAGCCACAACACACCAGATAGTTTTGTTTTCATCCAGGAGTATCTGGACAAATTGTTGTGTATTTCGGGTGAAATTTAACCAAAAATCACCGTGAAAGTGGTTTTGGAGAAAAGCACAATCTTCCCGTTTGGCAAATGCATCCAATGTCATGTTTACAGAAAGAAATATCATGTTTTCTCAGGTTTCTGAAGCTTTCTTCCTAGAAAACTCGAATGTGTGGCGTATTAGACTCCAGGTGGAACCAATTAGCGTTTGCCAGCTGCAAACAAAAACTTACATGCTGAAATGCATTCAAAACCGTAAAGTCCATAGAGAATGTCCAGAAAACACAAACAAACACAGAGGCTGTAGCAAGATCTGGGATTGAGATAGCCACAACACACCAGATAGTTTTGTTTTCATCCAGAGTATCTGGACAAAATGTTGTAGTATCCCAGTGAAATTTAATGAAAAATCACGGTGAAAGTGGTTTTGGAGAAAAGCACAATCTTCCTGTGCGGCAAATGCATCCAATGTCATGTTTACAGAAAGAAATATCATGTTTTCTCAGGTTTCCGAAGCTTTCTTCCTAGAAAACTCGAATGTGTGGCGTATTAGACTCCAGGTGGAACCAATTAGCGTTTGCCAGCTGAAAACAAAAACTTACATGCTAAAATGCATTCAAAACCGTAAAGTCCATAGAGAATGTCCAGAAAACACAAACAAACACAGAGGCTGTAGCAAGATCTGGGATTGAGATAGCCACAACACACCAGATAGTTTTGTTTTCATCCAGGAGTATCTGGACAATTGTTGTGGATTTCGGGTGAAATTTAACCAAAAATCACCGTGAAAGTGGTTTTGGAGAAAAGCACAATCTTCCTGTGCGGCAAATGCATCCAATGTCATGTTTACAGAAAGAAATATCATGTTTTCTCAGGTTTCTGAAGCTTTCTTCCTAGAAAACTCGAATGTGTGGCGTATTAGACTCCAGGTGGAACCAATTAGCGTTTGCCAGCTGAAAACAAAAACTTACATGCTAAAATGCATTCAAAACCGTAAAGTCCATAGAGAATGTCCAGAAAACACAAACAAACACAGAGGCTGTAGCAAGATCTGGGATTGAGATAGCCACAACACACCAGATAGTTTTGTTTTCATCCAGGAGTATCTGGACAATTGTTGTGGATTTCGGGTGAAATTTAACCAAAAATCACCGTGAAAGTGGTTTTGGAGAAAAGCACAATCTTCCTGTGCGGCAAATGCATCCAATGTCATGTTTACAGAAAGAAATATCATGTTTTCTCAGGTTTCTGAAGCTTTCTTCCTAGAAAACTCGAATGTGTGGCGTATTAGACTCCAGGTGGAACCAATTAGCGTTTGCCAGCTGCAAACAAAAACTTACATGCTGAAATGCATTCAAAACCGTAAAGTCCATAGAGAATGTCCAGAAAACACAAACAAACACAGAGGCTGTAGCAAGATCTGGGATTGAGATAGCCACAACACACCAGATAGTTTTGTTTTCATCCAGGAGTACCTGGACAATTGTTGTGGATTTCGGGTGAAATTTAACCAAAAATTACCGTGAAAGTGGTTTTGGAGAAAAGCACAATCTTCCTGTGCGGCAAATGCATCCAATGTCATGTTTACAGAAAGAAATATCATGTTTTCTCAGGTTTCTGAAGCTTTCTTCCTAGAAAACTCGAATGTGTGGCGTATTAGACTCCAGGTGGAACCAATTAGCGTTTGCCAGCTGCAAACAAAAACTTACATGCTGAAATGCATTCAAAACCGTAAAGTCCATAGAGAATGTCCAGAAAACACAAACAAACACAGAGGCTGTAGCAAGATCTGGGATTGAGATAGCCACAACACACCAGATAGTTTTGTTTTCATCCAGGAGTATCTGGACAATTGTTGTGGATTTCGGGTGAAATTTAACCAAAAATCACCGTGAAAGTGGTTTTGGAGAAAAGCACAATCTTCCTGTGCGGCAAATGCATCCAATGTCATGTTTACAGAAAGAAATATCATGTTTTCTCAGGTTTCTGAAGCTTTCTTCCTAGAAAACTCGAATGTGTGGCGTATTAGACTCCAGGTGGAACCAATTAGCGTTTGCCAGCTGAAAACAAAAACTTACATGCTGAAATGCATTCAAAACCGTAAAGTACATAGAGAATGTCCAGAAAAGACAAACAAACACAGAGGCTGTAGCAAGATCTGGGATTGAGATAGCCACAACACACCAGATAGTTTTGTTTTCATCCAGGAGTATCTGGACAAATTGTTGTAGTATCCCGCTGAAATTTAACAAAAAATCACCGTGAAAGTGGTTTTGGAGAAAAGCACAATCTTCCTGTGTGGCAAATGCATCCAATGTCATGTTTACAGAAAGAAATATCATGTTTTCTCAGGTTTCTGAAGCTTTCTTCCTAGAAAACTCGAATGTGTGGCGTATTAGACTCCAGGTGGAACCAATTAGCGTTTGCCAGCTGCAAACAAAACTTACATGCTAAAATGCATTCAAAACCGTAAAGTCCATAGAGAATGTCCAGAAAACACAAACAAACACAGAGGCTGTAGCAAGATCTGGGATTGAGATAGCCACAACACACCAGATAGTTTTGTTTTCATCCAGGAGTATCTGGACAATTGTTGTGGATTTCGGGTGAAATTTAACCAAAAATCACCGTGAAAGTGGTTTTGGAGAAAAGCACAATCTTCCTGTTCGGCAAATGCATCCAATGTCATGTTTACAGAAAGAAATATCATGTTTTCTCAGGTTTCTGAAGCTTTCTTCCTAGAAAACTCGAATGTGTGGCGTATTAGACTCCAGGTGGAACCAATTAGCGTTTGCCAGCTGCAAACAAAAACTTACATGCTGAAATGCATTCAAAACCGTAAAGTGCATAGAGAATGTCCAGAAAACACAAACAAACACAGAGGCTGTAGCAAGATCTGGGATTGAGATAGCCACAACACACCAGATAGTTTTGTTTTCATCCAGAGTATCTGGACAATTGTTGTGGATTTCGGGTGAAATTTAACGAAAAATCACGGTGAAAGTGGTTTTGGAGAAAAGCACAATCTTCCTGTTCGGCAAATGCATCCAATGTCATGTTTACAGAAAGAAATATCATGTTTTCTCAGGTTTCTGAAGCTTTCTTCCTAGAAAACTCGAATGTGTGGCGTATTAGACTCCAGGTGGAACCAATTAGCGTTTGCCAGCTGCAAACAAAAACTTACATGCTAAAATGCATTCAAAACCGTAAAGTCCATAGAGAATGTCCAGAAAACACAAACAAACACAGAGGCTGTAGCAAGATCTGGGATTGAGATAGCCACAACACACCAGATAGTTTTGTTTTCATCCAGGAGTATCTGGACAAATTGTTGTAGTATCCCGGTGAAATTTAACGAAAAATCACCGTGAAAGTGGTTTTGGAGAAAAGCACAATCTTCCTGTGCGGCAAATGCATCCAATGTCATGTTTACAGAAAGAAATATCATGTTTTCTCAGGTTTCTGAAGCTTTCTTCCTAGAAAACTCGAATGTGTGGCGTATTAGACTCCAGGTGGAACCAATTAGCGTTTGCCAGCTGCAAACAAAAACTTACATGCTGAAATGCATTCAAAACCGTAAAGTCCATAGAGAATGTCCAGAAAACACAAACAAACACAGAGGCTGTAGCAAGATCTGGGATTGAGATAGCCACAACACACCAGATAGTTTTGTTTTCATCCAGAGAATCTGGACAAATTGTTGTAGTATCCCGGTGAAATTTAACGAAAAATAACCGTGAAGTGGTTTTGGAGAAAAGCACAATCTTCCTGTGTGGCAAATGCATCCAATGTCATGTTTACAGAAAGAAATATCATGTTTTCTCAGGTTTCTGAAGCTTTCTTCCTAGAAAACTCGAATGTGTGGCGTATTAGACTCCAGGTGGAACCAATTAGCGTTTGCCAGCTGAAAACAAAAACTTACATGCTAAAATGCATTCAAAACCGTAAAGTCCATAGAGAATGTCCAGAAAACACAAACAAACACAGAGGCTGTAGCAAGATCTGGGATTGAGATAGCCACAACACACCAGATAGTTTTGTTTTCATCCAGGAGTATCTGGAAAATTGTTGTGGATTTCGGGTGAAATTTAACCAAAAATCACCGTGAAAGTGGTTTTGGAGAAAAGCACAATCTTCCTGTTCGGCAAATGCATCCAATGTCATGTTTACAGAAAGAAATATCATGTTTTCTCAGGTTTCTGAAGCTTTCTTCCTAGAAAACTCGAATGTGTGGCGTATTAGACTCCAGGTGGAACCAATTAGCGTTTGCCAGCTGAAAACAAAAACTTACATGCTGAAATGCATTCAAGACCGTAAAGTCCATAGAGAATGTCCAGAAAACACAAACAAACACAGAGGCTGTAGCAAGATCTGGGATTGAGATAGCCACAACACACCAGATAGTTTTGTTTTCATCCAGAGTATCTGGACAATTGTTGTGGATTTCGGGAGAAATTTAACGAAAAATCACGGTGAAAGTGGTTTTGGAGAAAAGCACAATCTTCCCGTTTGGCAAATGCATCCAATGTCATGTTTACAGAAAGAAATATCATGTTTTCTCAGGTTTCTGAAGCTTTCTTCCTAGAAAACTCGAATGTGTGGCGTATTAGACTCCAGGTGGAACCAATTAGCGTTTGCCAGCTGAAAACAAAAACTTACATGCTAAAATGCATTCAAAACCGTAAAGTCCATAGAGAATGTCCAGAAAACACAAACAAACACAGAGGCTGTAGCAAGATCTGGGATTGAGATAGCCACAACACACAAGATAGTTTTGTTTTCATCCAGAGTATCTGGACAAATTGTTGTAGTATTCCGGTGAAATTTAACGAAAAATCACCGTGAAAGTGGTTTTTGAGAAAAGCACAATCTTCCTGTGCGGCAAATGCATCCAATGTCATGTTTACAGAAAGAAATATCATGTTTTCTCAGGTTTCTGAAGCTTTCTTCCTAGAAAACCTGAATGTGTGGCATATTAGACTCCAGGTGGAACCAATTAGCGTTTGCCAGCTGCAAACAAAAACTTACATGCTGAAATGCATTCAAAACCGTAAAGTCCATAGAGAATGTCCAGAAAACACAAACAAACACAGAGGCTGTAGCAAGATCTGGGATTGAGATAGCCACAACACACCAGATAGTTTTGTTTTCATCCAGAGTATCTGGACAAAATGTTGTAGTATCCCGGTGAAATTTAACGAAAAATCACCGTGAAAGTGGTTTTGGAGAAAAGCACAATCTTCCTGTTTGGCAAATGCATCCAATGTCATGTTTACAGAAAGAAATATCATGTTTTCTCAGGTTTCTGAAGCTTTCTTCCTAGAAAACTCGAATGTGTGGCGTATTAGACTCCAGGTGGAACCAATTAGCGTTTGCCAGCTGAAAACAAAAACTTACATGCTAAAATGCATTCAAAACCGTAAAGTCCATAGAGAATGTCCAGAAAACACAAACAAACACAGAGGCTGTAGCAAGATCTGGGATTGAGATAGCCACAACACACCAGATAGTTTTGTTTTCATCCAGGAGTATCTGGAAAATTGTTGTGGATTTCGGGTGAAATTTAACCAAAAATCACCGTGAAAGTGGTTTTGGAGAAAAGCACAATCTTCCTGTTCGGCAAATGCATCCAATGTCATGTTTACAGAAAGAAATATCATGTTTTCTCAGGTTTCTGAAGCTTTCTTCCTAGAAAACTCGAATGTGTGGCGTATTAGACTCCAGGTGGAACCAATTAGCGTTTGCCAGCTGCAAACAAAAACTTACATGCTGAAATGCATTCAAAACCGTAAAGTCCATAGAGAATGTCCAGAAAACACAAACAAACACAGAGGCTGTAGCAAGATCTGGGATTGAGATAGCCACAACACACCAGATAGTTTTGTTTTCATCCAGAGTATCTGGACAATTGTTGTGGATTTCGGGAGAAATTTAACGAAAAATCACGGTGAAAGTGGTTTTGGAGAAAAGCACAATCTTCCCGTTTGGCAAATGCATCCAATGTCATGTTTACAGAAAGAAATATCATGTTTTCTCAGGTTTCTGAAGCTTTCTTCCTAGAAAACTCGAATGTGTGGCGTATTAGACTCCAGGTGGAACCAATTAGCGTTTGCCAGCTGCAAACAAAAACTTACATGCTAAAATGCATTCAAAACTGTAAAGTCCATAGAGAATGTCCAGAAAACACAAACAAACACAGAGGCTGTAGCAAGATCTGGGATTGAGATAGCCACAACACACAAGATAGTTTTGTTTTCATCCAGAGTATCTGGACAAATTGTTGTAGTATTCCGGTGAAATTTAACGAAAAATCACCGTGAAAGTGGTTTTGGAGAAAAGCACAATCTTCCTGTGCGGCAAATGCATCCAATGTCATGTTTACAGAAAGAAATATCATGTTTTCTCAGGTTTCTGAAGCTTTCTTCCTAGAAAACCTGAATGTGTGGCATATTAGACTCCAGGTGGAACCAATTAGCGTTTGCCAGCTGAAAACAAAAACTTACATGCTAAAATGCATTCAAAACCGTAAAGTCCATAGAGAATGTCCAGAAAACACAAACAAACACAGAGGCTGTAGCAAGATCTGGGATTGAGATAGCCACAACACACAAGATAGTTTTGTTTTCATCCAGAGTATCTGGACAAATTGTTGTAGTATTCCGGTGAAATTTAACGAAAAATCACCGTGAAAGTGGTTTTTGAGAAAAGCACAATCTTCCTGTGCGGCAAATGCATCCAATGTCATGTTTACAGAAAGAAATATCATGTTTTCTCAGGTTTCTGAAGCTTTCTTCCTAGAAAACCTGAATGTGTGGCATATTAGACTCCAGGTGGAACCAATTAGCGTTTGCCAGCTGCAAACAAAAACTTACATGCTGAAATGCATTCAAAACCGTAAAGTCCATAGAGAATGTCCAGAAAACACAAACAAACACAGAGGCTGTAGCAAGATCTGGGATTGAGATAGCCACAACACACCAGATAGTTTTGTTTTCATCCAGAGTATCTGGACAAAATGTTGTAGTATCCCGGTGAAATTTAACGAAAAATCACCGTGAAAGTGGTTTTGGAGAAAAGCACAATCTTCCTGTTTGGCAAATGCATCCAATGTCATGTTTACAGAAAGAAATATCATGTTTTCTCAGGTTTCTGAAGCTTTCTTCCTAGAAAACCTGAATGTGTGGCGTATTAGGCTCCAGGTGGAACCAATTAGCGTTTGCCAGCTGCAAACAAAAACTTACATGCTAAAATGCATTCAAAACCGTAAAGTCCATAGAGAATGTCCAGAAAACACAAACAAACACAGAGGCTGTAGCAAGATCTGGGATTGAGATAGCCACAACACACCAGATAGTTTTGTTTTCATCCAGGAGTATCTGGACAATTGTTGTGGATTTCGGGTGAAATTTAACCAAAAATCACCGTGAAAGTGGTTTTGGAGAAAAGCACAATCTTCCTGTGCGGCAAATGCATCCAATGTCATGTTTACAGAAAGAAATATCATGTTTTCTCAGGTTTCTGAAGCTTTCTTCCTAGAAAACTCGAATGTGTGGCGTATTAGACTCCAGGTGGAACCAATTAGCGTTTGCCAGCTGCAAACAAAAACTTACATGCTAAAATGCATTCAAAACCGTAAGTCCATAGAGAATGTCCAGAAAATACAAACAAACACAGAGGCTGTAGCAAGATCTGGGATTGAGATCGCCACAACACACCAGATAGTTTTGTTTTCATCCAGGAGTATCTGGACAATTGTTGTGGATTTCGGGTGAAATTTAACCAAAAATCACCGTGAAAGTGGTTTTGGAGAAAAGCACAATCTTCCTGTGCGGCAAATGCATCCAATGTCATGTTTACAGAAAGAAATATCATGTTTTCTCAGGTTTCTGAAGCTTTCTTCCTAGAAAACTCGAATGTGTGGCGTATTAGACTCCAGGTGGAACCAATTAGCGTTTGCCAGCTGAAAACAAAAACTTACATGCTAAAATGCATTCAAAACCGTAAAGTCCATAGAGAATGTCCAGAAAACACAAACAAACACAGAGGCTGTAGCAAGATCTTGGATTGAGATAGCTACAAATCACCAGATAGTTTTGTTTTCATCCAGGAGTATCTGGACAATTGTTGTGGATTTCGGGTGAAATTTAACCAAAAATCACCGTGAAAGTGGTTTTGGAGAAAAGCACAATCTTCCTGTGCGGCAAATGCATCCAATGTCATGTTTACAGAAAGAAATATCATGTTTTCTCAGGTTTCTGAAGCTTTCTTCCTAGAAAACTCGAATGTGTGGCGTATTAGACTCCAGGTGGAACCAATTAGCGTTTGCCAGCTGAAAACAAAAACTTACATGCTGAAATGCATTCAAAACCGTAAAGTCCATAGAGAATGTCCAGAAAACACAAACAAACACAGAGGCTGTAGCAAGATCTGGGATTGAGATAGCCACAACACACCAGATAGTTTTCTTTTCATCCAGAGTATCTGGACAAATTGTTGTAGTATTCCGGTGAAATTTAACGAAAAATCACTGTGAAAGTGGTTTTGGAGAAAAGCACAATCTTCCTGTGCGGCAAATGCATCCAATGTCATGTTTACAGAAAGAAATATCATGTTTTCTCAGGTTTCTGAAGCTTTCTTCCTAGAAAACTCGAATGTGTGGCGTATTAGACTCCAGGTGGAACCAATTAGCGTTTGCCAGCTGCAAACAAAAACTTACATGCTAAAATGCATTCAAAACCGTAAAGTCCATAGAGAATGTCCAGAAAACACAAACAAACACAGAGGCTGTAGCAAGATCTGGGATTGAGATAGCCACAACACACCAGATAGTTTTGTTTTCATCCAGGAGTATCTGGACAATTGTTGTGGATTTCGGGTGAAATTTAACCAACAATCACCGTGAAAGTGGTTTTGGAGAAAAGCACAATCTTCCTGTGCGGCAAATGCATCCAATGTCATGTTTACAAATACAAATATCATGTTTTCTGAGGTTTCTGAAGCTTTCTTCCTAGAAAACTCGAATGTGTGGCGTATTAGACTCCAGGTGGAACCAATTAGCGTTTGCCAGCTGCAAACAAAAACTTACATGCTGAAATGCATTCAAAACCGTAAAGTCCATAGAGAATGTCCAGAAAACACAAACAAACACAGAGGCTGTAGCAAGATCTGGGATTGAGATAGCCACAACACACCAGATAGTTTTGTTTTCATCCAGAGTATCTGGACAAATTGTTGTAGTATTCCGGTGAAATTTAACGAAAAATCACCGTGAAAGTGGTTTTGGAGAAAAGCACAATCTTCCTGTTCGGCAAATGCATCCAATGTCATGTTTACAGAAAGAAATATCATGTTTTCTCAGGTTTCTGAAGCTTTCTTCCTAGAAAACTCGAATGTGTGGAGTGTTTGACTCCAGGTGGAACTAATTAGCGTTTGCCAGCTGAAAACAAAAACTTACATGCTGAAATGCATTCAAAACCGTAAAGTCCATAGAGAATGTCCAGAAAACACAAACAAACACAGAGGCTGTAGCAAGATCTGGGATTGAGATAGCCACAACACACCAGATAGTTTTGTTTTCATCCAGGAGTATCTGGACAATTGTTGTGGATTTCGGGTGAAATTTAACCAAAAATCACCGTGAAAGTGGTTTTGGGGAAAAGCACAATCTTCCTGTTCGGCAAATGCATCCAATGTCATGTTTACAGAAAGAAATATCATGTTTTCTCAGGTTTCTGAAGCTTTCTTCCTAGAAAACTCGAATGTGTGGCGTATTAGACTCCAGGTGGAACCAATTAGCGTTTGCCAGCTGCAAACAAAATCTTACATGCTAAAATGCATTCAAAACCGTAAAGTCCATAGAGAATGTCCAGAAAACACAAACAAACACAGAGGCTGTAGCAAGATCTGGGATTGAGATAGCCACAACACACCAGAGAGTTTTGTTTTCATCCAGAGTATCTGGACAAAATGTTGTAGTATCCCGGTGAAATTTAACCAAAAATCACGGTGAAAGTGGTTTTGGAGAAAAGCACAATCTTACTGTTCGGCAAATGCATCCAATGTCATGTTTACAGAAAGAAATATCATGTTTTCTCAGGTTTCTGAAGCTTTCTTCCTAGAAAACTCGAATGTGTGGCGTATTAGACTCCAGGTGGAACCAATTAGCGTTTGCCAGCTGCAAACAAAAACTAACATGCTAAAATGCATTCAAAACCGTAAAGTCCATAGAGAATGTCCAGAAAACACAAACAAACACAGAGGCTGTAGCAAGATCTGGGATTGAGATAGCCACAACACACCAGATAGTTTTGTTTTCATCCAGAGTATCTGGACAATTGTTGTGGATTTCGGGTGAAATTTAACCAAAAATCACCGTGAAAGTGGTTTTGGAGAAAAGCACAATCTTCCTGTTCGGCAAATGCATCCAATGTCATGTTTACAGAAAGAAATATCATGTTTTCTCAGGTTTCTGAAGCTTTCTTCCTAGAAAACTCGAATGTGTGGCGTATTAGACTCCAGCTGGAACCAATTAGCGTTTGCTAGCTGAAAACAAAAACTTACATGCTAAAATGCATTCAAAACCGTAAAGTCCATAGAGAATGTCCAGAAAACACAAACAAACACAGAGGCTGTAGCAAGATCTGGGATTGAGATAGCCACAACACACCAGATAGTTTTGTTTTCATCCAGGAGTATCTGGACAATTGTTGTGGATTTCGGGTGAAATTTAACCAAAAATCACCGTGAAAGTGGTTTTGGAGAAAAGCACAATCTTCCTGTGCGGCAAATGCATCCAATGTCATGTTTACAGAAAGAAATATCATGTTTTCTCAGGTTTCTGAAGCTTTCTTCCTAGAAAACTCGAATGTGTGGCGTATTAGACTCCAGGTGGAACCAATTAGCGTTTGCCAGCTGCAAACAAAAACTTACATGCTGAAATGCATTCAAAACCGTAAAGTCCATAGAGAATGTCCAGAAAACACAAACAAACACAGAGGCTGTAGCAAGATCTGGGATTGAGATAGCCACAACACACCAGATAGTTTTGTTTTCATCCAGAGTATCTGGACAAATTGTTGTAGTATTCCGGTGAAATTTAACGAAAAATCACCGTGAAAGTGGTTTTGGAGAAAAGCACAATCTTCCTGTTCGGCAAATGCATCCAATGTCATGTTTACAGAAAGAAATATCATGTTTTCTCAGGTTTCTGAAGCTTTCTTCCTAGAAAACTCGAATGTGTGGAGTGTTTGACTCCAGGTGGAACTAATTAGCGTTTGCCAGCTGAAAACAAAAACTTACATGCTGAAATGCATTCAAAACCGTAAAGTCCATAGAGAATGTCCAGAAAACACAAACAAACACAGAGGCTGTAGCAAGATCTGGGATTGAGATAGCCACAACACACCAGATAGTTTTGTTTTCATCCAGGAGTATCTGGACAATTGTTGTGGATTTCGGGTGAAATTTAACCAAAAATCACCGTGAAAGTGGTTTTGGGGAAAAGCACAATCTTCCTGTTCGGCAAATGCATCCAATGTCATGTTTACAGAAAGAAATATCATGTTTTCTCAGGTTTCTGAAGCTTTCTTCCTAGAAAACTCGAATGTGTGGCGTATTAGACTCCAGGTGGAACCAATTAGCGTTTGCCAGCTGCAAACAAAATCTTACATGCTAAAATGCATTCAAAACCGTAAAGTCCATAGAGAATGTCCAGAAAACACAAACAAACACAGAGGCTGTAGCAAGATCTGGGATTGAGATAGCCACAACACACCAGAGAGTTTTGTTTTCATCCAGAGTATCTGGACAAAATGTTGTAGTATCCCGGTGAAATTTAACCAAAAATCACGGTGAAAGTGGTTTTGGAGAAAAGCACAATCTTACTGTTCGGCAAATGCATCCAATGTCATGTTTACAGAAAGAAATATCATGTTTTCTCAGGTTTCTGAAGCTTTCTTCCTAGAAAACTCGAATGTGTGGCGTATTAGACTCCAGGTGGAACCAATTAGCGTTTGCCACCTGCAAACAAAAACTAACATGCTAAAATGCATTCAAAACCGTAAAGTCCATAGAGAATGTCCAGAAAACACAAACAAACACAGAGGCTGTAGCAAGATCTGGGATTGAGATAGCCACAACACACCAGATAGTTTTGTTTTCATCCAGAGTATCTGGACAATTGTTGTGGATTTTGGGTGAAATTTAACCAAAAATCACCGTGAAAGTGGTTTTGGAGAAAAGCACAATCTTCCTGTTCGGCAAATGCATCCAATGTCATGTTTACAGAAAGAAATATCATGTTTTCTCAGGTTTCTGAAGCTTTCTTCCTAGAAAACTCGAATGTGTGGCGTATTAGACTCCAGCTGGAACCAATTAGCGTTTGCTAGCTGAAAACAAAAACTTACATGCTAAAATGCATTCAAAACCGTAAAGTCCATAGAGAATGTCCAGAAAACACAAACAAACACAGAGGCTGTAGCAAGATCTGGGATTGAGATAGCCACAACACACCAGATAGTTTTGTTTTCATCCAGGAGTATCTGGACAATTGTTGTGGATTTCGGGTGAAATTTAACCAAAAATCACCGTGAAAGTGGTTTTGGAGAAAAGCACAATCTTCCTGTGCGGCAAATGCATCCAATGTCATGTTTACAGAAAGAAATATCATGTTTTCTCAGGTTTCTGAAGCTTTCTTCCTAGAAAACTCGAATGTGTGGCGTATTAGACTCCAGGTGGAACCAATTAGCGTTTGCCAGCTGCAAACAAAATCTTACATGCTAAAATGCATTCAAAACCGTAAAGTCCATAGAGAATGTCCAGAAAACACAAACAAACACAGAGGCTGTAGCAAGATCTGGGATTGAGATAGCCACAACACACCAGAGAGTTTTGTTTTCATCCAGAGTATCTGGACAAAATGTTGTAGTATCCCGGTGAAATTTAACCAAAAATCACGGTGAAAGGGGTTTTGGAGAAAAGCACAATCTTACTGTTCGGCAAATGCATCCAAAGTCATGTTTACAGAAAGAAATATCATGTTTTCTCAGGTTTCTGAAGCTTTCTTCCTAGAATACTCGGATGTGTGGCGTATTAGACTCCAGGTGGAACCAATTAGCGTTTGCCAGCTGCAAACAAAAACTTACATGCTAAAATGCATTCAAAACCGTAAAGTCCATAGAGAATGTCCAGAAAACACAAACAAACACAGAGGCTGTAGCAAGATCTGGGATTGAGATAGCCACAACACACCAGATACTTTTGTTTTCATCCAGGAGTATCTGGACCAATTGTTGTGGATTTCGGGTGAAATTTAACCAAAAATCACCGTGAAAGTGGTTTTGGAGAAAAGCACAATCTTCCTGTTCGGCAAATGCATCCAATGTCATGTTTACAGAAAGAAATATCATGTTTTCTCAGGTTTCTGAAGCTTTCTTCCTAGAAAACTCGAATGTGTGTCGTATTAGACTCCAGGTGGAAGGAATTAGCGTTTGCCAGCTGCAAACAAAATCTTACATGCTAAAATGAATTCAAAACCGTAAAGTCCATAGAGAATGTCCAGAAAACACAAACAAACACAGAGGCTGTAGCAAGATCTGGGATTGAGATAGCCACAACACACCAGATAGTTTTGTTTTCATCCAGAGTATCTGGACCATTGTTGTGGATTTCGGGTGAAATTTAACCAAAAATCACCGTGAAAGTGGTTTTGGAGAAAAGCACAATCTTCCTGTTCGGCAAATGCATCCAATGTCATGTTTACAGAAAGAAATATCATGTTTTCTCAGGTTTCTGAAGCTTTCTTCCTAGAATACTCGGATGTGTGGCGTATTAGACTCCAGGAGGAACCAATTAGCGTTTGCCAGCTGCAAACAAATACTTACATGCTAAAATGCATTCAAAACCGTAAAGTCCATAGAGAATGTCCAGAAAACACAAACAAACACAGAGGCTGTAGCAAGATCTGGGATTGAGATAGCCACAACACACCAGATAGTTTTGTTTTCATCCAGGAGTATCTGGACCAATTGTTGTGGATTTCGGGTGAAATTTAACCAAAAATCACCGTGAAAGTGGTTTTGGAGAAAAGCACAATCTTCCTGTTCGGCAAATGCATCCAATGTCATGTTTACCGAAAGAAATATCATGTTTTCTCAGGTTTCTGAAGCTTTCTTCCTAGAAAACTCGAATGTGTGGCGTATTAGACTCCAGGTGGAACCAATTAGCGTTTGCCAGCTGCAAACAAAAACTTACATGCTGAAATGCATTCAAAACCGTAAAGTCCATAGAGAATGTCCAGAAAACACAAACAAACACAGAGGCTGTAGCAAGATCTGGGATTGAGATAGCCACAACACACCAGATAGTTTTGTTTTCATCCAGAGTATCTGGACAAAATGTTGTAGTATCCCGGTGAAATTTAACCAAAAATCACGGTGAAAGTGGTTTTGGAGAAAAGCACAATCTTCCTGTGCGGCAAATGCATCCAATGTCATGTTTACAGAAAGAAATATCATGTTTTCTCAGGTTTCTGAAGCTTTCTTCCTAGAAAACTCGAATGTGTGGCGTATTAGACTCCAGGTGGAACCAATTAGCGTTTGCCAGCTGCAAACAAAATCTTACATGCTAAAATGCATTCAAAACCGTAAAGTCCATAGAGAATGTCCAGAAAACACAAACAAACACAGAGGCTGTAGCAAGATCTGGGATTGAGATAGCCACAACACACCAGATAGTTTTGTTTTCATCCAGAGTATCTGGACAATTGTTGTGGATTTCGGGTGAAATTTAACCAAAAATCACCGTGAAAGTGGTTTTGGAGAAAAGCACAATCTTCCTGTGCGGCAAATGCATCCAATGTCATGTTTACAGAAAGAAATATCATGTTTTCTCAGGTTTCTGAAGCTTTCATCCTAGAATACTCGGATGTGTGGCGTATTAGACTCCAGGTGGAACCAATTAGCGTTTGCCAGCTGCAAACAAATACTTACATGCTAAAATGCATTCAAAACCGTAAAGTCCATAGAGAATGTCCAGAAAACACAAACAAACACAGAGGCTGTAGCAAGATCTGGGATTGAGATAGCCACAACACACCAGATAGTTTTGTTTTCATCCAGGAGTATCTGGACCAATTGTTGTGGATTTCGGGTGAAATTTAACCAAAAATCACCGTGAAAGTGGTTTTGGAGAAAAGCACAATCTTCCTGTGCGGCAAATGCATCCAATGTCATGTTTACAGAAAGAAATATCATGTTTTCTCAGGTTTCTGAAGCTTTCTTCCTAGAAAACTCGAATGTGTGGCGTATTAGACTCCAGGTGGAACCAATTAGCGTTTGCCAGCTGCAAACAAAAACTTACATGCTAAAATGCATTCAAAACCGTAAAGTGCATAGAGAATGTCCAGAAAACACAAACAAACACAGAGGCTGTAGCAAGATCTGGGATTGAGATAGCCACAACAAACCTGATAGTTTTGTTTTCATCCAGGAGTATCTGGACAAATTGTTGTGGATTTCGGGTGAAATTTAACCAAAAATCACCGTGAAAGTGGTTTTGGAGAAAAGCATAATCTTCCTGTGCGGCAAATGCATCCAATGTCATGTTTACAGAAAGAAATATCATGTTTTCTCAGGTTTCTGAAGCTTTCTTCCTAGAAAACTCGAATGTGTGGCGTATTAGACTCCAGGTGGAACCAATTAGCGTTTGCCAGCTGAAAACAAAAACTTACATGCTAAAATGCATTCAAAACCGTAAAGTCCATAGAGAATGTCCAGAAAACACAAACAAACACAGAGGCTGTAGCAAGATCTGGGATTGAGATAGCCACAACATACCAGATAGTTTTGTTTTCATCCAGGAGTATCTGGACAATTGTTGTGGATTTCGGGTGAAATTTAACCAAAAATCACCGTGAAAGTGGTTTTGGAGAAAAGCACAATCTTCCTGTGCGGCAAATGCATCCAATGTCATGTTTACAGAAAGAAATATCATGTTTTCTCAGGTTTCTGAAGCTTTCTTCCTAGAAAACTCGAATGTGTGGCGTATTAGACTCCAGGTGGAACCAATTAGCGTTTGCCAGCTGCAAACAAAATCTTACATGCTAAAATGCATTCAAAACCGTAAAGTCCATAGAGAATGTCCAGAAAACACAAACAAACACAGAGGCTGTAGCAAGATCTGGGATTGAGATAGCCACAACACACCAGATACTTTTGTTTTCATCCAGAGTATCTGGACAATTGTTGTGGATTTCGGGTGAAATTTAACCAACAATCACCGTGAAAGTGGTTTTGGAGAAAAGCACAATCTTCCTGTGCGGCAAATGCATCCAATGTCATGTTTACAGAAAGAAATATCATGTTTTCTCAGGTTTCTGAAGCTTTCATCCTAGAATACTCGGATGTGTGGCGTATTAGACTCCAGGTGGAACCAATTAGCGTTTGCCAGCTGCAAACAAATACTTACATGCTAAAATGCATTCAAAACCGTAAAGTCCATAGAGAATGTCCAGAAAACACAAACAAACACAGAGGCTGTAGCAAGATCTGGGATTGAGATAGCCACAACACACCAGATAGTTTTGTTTTCATCCAGGAGTATCTGGACCAATTGTTGTGGATTTCGGGTGAAATTTAACCAAAAATCACCGTGAAAGTGGTTTTGGAGAAATGCACAATCTTCCTGTGCGGCAAATGCATCCAATGTCATGTTTACAGAAAGAAATATCATGTTTTCTCAGGTTTCTGAAGCTTTCTTCCTAGAAAACTCGAATGTGTGGCGTATTAGACTCCAGGTGGAACCAATTAGCGTTTGCCAGCTGCAAACAAAAACTTACATGCTAAAATGCATTCAAAACCGTAAAGTGCATAGAGAATGTCCAGAAAACACAAACAAACACAGAGGCTGTAGCAAGATCTGGGATTGAGATAGCCACAACAAACCTGATAGTTTTGTTTTCATCCAGAGTATCTGGACAATTGTTGTGGATTTCGGGTGAAATTTAACCAAAAATCACCGTGAAAGTGGTTTTGGAGAAAAGCACAATCTTCCTGTGCGGCAAATGCATCCAATGTCATGTTTACAGAAAGAAATATCATGTTTTCTCAGGTTTCTGAAGCTTTCTTCCTAGAAAACTCGAATGTGTGGCGTATTAGACTCCAGGTGGAACCAATTAGCGTTTGCCAGCTGCAAACAAAAACTTACATGCTAAAATGCATTCAAAACCGTAAAGTGCATAGAGAATGTCCAGAAAAAACAAACAAACACAGAGGCTGTAGCAAGATCTGGGATTGAGATAGCCACAACACACCAGATAGTTTTGTTTTCATCCAGGAGTATCTGGACCAATTGTTGTGGATTTTGGGTGAAATTTAACCAAAAATCACCGTGAAAGTGGTTTTGGAGAAAAGCACAATCTTCCTGTGCGGCAAATGCATCCAATGTCATGTTTACAGAAAGAAATATCATGTTTTCTCAGGTTTCTGAAGCTTTCTTCCTAGAAAACTCGAATGTGTGGCATATTAGACTCCAGGTGGAACCAATTAGCGTTTGGCAGCTGCAAACAAAAACTTACATGCTAAAATGCATTCAAAACCGTAAAGTCCATAGAGAATGTCCAGAAAACACAAACAAACACAGAGGCTGTAGCAAGATCTGGGATTGAGATAGCCACAACACACCAGATAGTTTTGTTTTCATCCAGGAGTATCTGGACAATTGTTGTGGATTTCGGGTGAAATTTAACCAAAAATCACCGTGAAAGTGGTTTTGGAGAAAAGCACAATCTTCCTGTGCGGCAAATGCATCCAATGTCATGTTTACAGAAAGAAATATCATGTTTTCTCAGGTTTCTGAAGCTTTCTTCCTAGAAAACTCGAATGTGTGGCGTATTAGACTCCAGGTGGAACCAATTAGCGTTTGCCAGCTGCAAACAAAAACTTACATGCTAAAATGCATTCAAAACCGTAAAGTCCATAGAGAATGTCCAGAAAACACAAACAAACACAGAGGCTGTAGCAAGATCTGGGATTGAGATAGCCACAACACACCAGATAGTTTTGTTTTCATCCAGGAGTATCTGGACAATTGTTGTGGATTTCGGGTGAAATTTAACCAAAAATCACCGTGAAAGTGGTTTTGGAGAAAAGCACAATCTTCCTGTGCGGCAAATGCATCCAATGTCATGTTTACAGAAAGAAATATCATGTTTTCTCAGGTTTCTGAAGCTTTCTTCCTAGAAAACTCGAATGTGTGGCGTATTAGACTCCAGGTGGAACCAATTAGCGTTTGCCAGCTGAAAACAAAAACTTACATGCTAAAAAGCATTCAAAACCATAAAGTCCATAGAGAATGTCCAGAAAACACAAACAAACACAGAGGCTGTAGCAAGATCTGGGATTGAGATAGCCACAACACACCAGATAGTTTTGTTTTCATCCAGGAGTATCTGGACAATTGTTGTGGATTTCGGGTGAAATTTAACCAAAAATCACCGTGAAAGTGGTTTTGGAGAAAAGCACAATCTTCCTGTGTGGCAAATGCATCCAATGTCATGTTTACAGAAAGAAATATCATGTTTTCTCAGGTTTCTGAAGCTTTCTTCCTAGAAAACTCGAATGTGTGGCGTATTAGACTCCAGGTGGAACCAATTAGCGTTTGCCAGCTGCAAACAAAAACTTACATGCTAAAATGCATTCAAAACCGTAAAGTCCATAGAGAATGTCCAGAAAACACAAACAAACACAGAGGCTGTAGCAAGATCTGGGATTGAGATAGCCACAACACACCAGATAGTTTTGTTTTCATCCAGGAGTATCTGGACAATTGTTGTGGATTTCGGGTGAAATTTAACCAAAAATCACCGTGAAAGTGGTTTTGGAGAAAAGCACAATCTTCCTGTTCGGCAAATGCATCCAATGTCATGTTTACCGAAAGAAATATAATGTTTTCTCAGGTTTCTGAAGCTTTCTTCCTAGAAAACTCGAATGTGTGGCGTATTAGACTCCAGGTGGAACCAATTAGCGTTTGCCAGCTGCAAACAAAATCTTACATGCTAAAATGCATTCAAAACCGTAAAGTCCATAGAGAATGTCCAGAAAACACAAACACACACAGAGGCTGTAGCAAGATCTGGGATTGAGATAGCCACAACACACCAGATAGTTTTGTTTTCATCCAGGAGTATCTGGACAATTGTTGTGGATTTCGGGTGAAATTTAACCAACAATCACCGTGAAAGTGGTTTTGGAGAAAAGCACAATCTTCCTGTGCGGCAAATGCATCCAATGTCATGTTTACAGAAAGAAATATCATGTTTTCTCAGGTTTCTGAATCTTTCTTCCTAGAAAACTCGAATGTGTGGCGTATTAGACTCCAGGTGGAACCAATTAGCGTTTGCCAGCTGCAAACAAAAACTTACATGCTGAAATGCATTCAAAACCGTAAAGTCCATAGAGAATGTCCAGAAAACACAAACAAACACAGAGGCTGTAGCAAGATCTGGGATTGAGATAGCCACAACACACCAGATAGTTTTGTTTTCATCCAGGAGTATCTGGACAATTGTTGTGGATTTCGGGTGAAATTTAACCAACAATCACCGTGAAAGTGGTTTTGGAGAAAAGTGCAATCTTCCTGTGCGGCAAATGCATCCAATGTCATGTTTACAGAAAGAAATATCATGTTTTCTCAGGTTTCTGAAGCTTTCTTCCTAGAAAACTCGAATGTGTGGCGTATTAGACTCCAGGTGGAACCAATTAGCGTTTGCCAGCTGCAAACAAAATCTTACATGCTGAAATGCATTCAAAGCCGTAAAGTCCATAGAGAATGTCCAGAAAACACAAACAAACACAGAGGCTGTAGCAAGATCTGGGATTGAGATAGCCACAACACACCAGATAGTTTTGTTTTCATCCAGAGTATCTGGACAAAATGTTGTAGTATCCCGGTGAAATTTAACCAAAAATCACGGTGAAAGTGGTTTTGGAGAAAAGCACAATCTTCCTGTGCGGCAAATGCATCCAATGTCATGTTTACAGAAAGAAATATCATGTTTTCTCAGGTTTCTGAAGCTTTCTTCCTAGAAAACTCGAATGTGTGGCGTATTAGACTCCAGGTGGAACCAATTAGCGTTTGCCAGCTGCAAACAAAAACTTACATGCTAAAATGCATTCAAAACCGTAAAGTCCATAGATAATGTCCAGAAAACACAAACAAACACAGAGGCTGTAGCAAGATCTGGGATTGAGATAGCCACAACACACCAGATAGTTTTGTTTTCATCCAGGAGTTTCTGGACAATTGTTGTGGATTTCGGGTGAAATTTAACCAAAAATCACCGTGAAAGTGGTTTTGGAGAAAAGCACAATCTTCCTGTTCGGCAAATGCATCCAATGTCATGTTTACAGAAAGAAATATCATGTTTTCTCAGGTTTCTGAAGCTTTCTTCCTAGAAAACTCGAATGTGTGGCGTATTAGACTCCAGGTGGAACCAATTAGCGTTTGCCAGCTGCAAACAAAAACTTACATGCTGAAATGCATTCAAAACCGTAAAGTCCATAGAGAATGTCCAGAAAACACAAACAAACACAGAGGCTGTAGCAAGACCTGGGATTGAGATAGCCACAACACACCAGATAGTTTTGTTTTCATCCAGAGTATCTGGACAAAATGTTGTAGTATCCCGGTGAAATTTAACCAAAAATCACGGTGAAAGTGGTTTTGGAGAAAAGCACAATCTTCCTGTTCGGCAAATGCATCCAATGTCATGTTTACAGAAAGAAATATCATGTTTTCTCAGGTTTCTGAAGCTTTCTTCCTAGAAAACTCGAATGTGTGGCGTATTAGACTCCAGGTGGAACCAATTAGCGTTTGCCAGCTGCAAACAAAAACTTACATGCTAAAATGCATTCAAAACCGCAAAGTGCATAGAGAATGTCCAGAAAACACAAACAAACACAGAGGCTGTAGCAAGATCTGGGATTGAGATAGCCACAACACACCAGATAGTTTTGTTTTCATCCAGGAGTATCTGGACAATTGTTGTGGATTTCGGGTGAAATTTAACCAACAATCACCGTGAAAGTGGTTTTGGAGAAAAGCACAATCTTCCTGTGCGGCAAATGCATCCAATGTCATGTTTACAGAAAGAAATATCATGTTTTCTCAGGTTTCTGAAGCTTTCTTCCTAGAAAACTCGAATGTGTGGCGTATTAGACTCCAGGTGGAACCAATTAGCGTTTGCCAGCTGAAAACAAAAACTTACATGCTGAAATGCATTCAAAACCGTAAAGTCCATAGAGAATGTCCAGAAAACACAAACAAACACAGAGGCTGTAGCAAGATCTGGGATTGAGATAGCCACAACACACCAGATAGTTTTGTTTTCATCCAGGAGTATCTGGACAATTGTTGTGGATTTCGGGTGAAATTTAACCAAAAATCACCGTGAAAGTGGTTTTGGAGAAAAGCACAATCTTCCTGTGCGGCAAATGCATCCAATGTCATGTTTACAGAAAGAAATATCATGTTTTCTCAGGTTTCTGAAGCTTTCTTCCTAGAAAACTCGAATGTGTGGCGTATTAGACTCCAGGTGGAACCAATTAGCGTTTGCCAGCTGCAAACAAAAACTTACATGCTAAAATGCATTCAAAACCGTAAAGTCCATAGAGAATGTCCAGAAAACACAAACAAACACAGAGGCTGTAGCAAGATCTGGGATTGAGATAGCCACAACACACCAGATAGTTATGTTTTCATCCAGAGTATCTGGACAATTGTTGTGGATTTCGGGTGATATTTAACCAAAAATCACCATGAAAGTGGTTTTGGAGTAAAGCACAATCTTCCTGTTCGGCAAATGCATCCAATGTCATGTTTACAGAAAGAAATATCATGTTTTCTCAGGTTTCTGAAGCTTTCTTCCTAGAAAACTCGAATGTGTGGCGTATTAGACTTCAGGTCGAACCAATTAGCGTTTGGCAGCTGCAAACAAAAACTTACATGCTAAAATGCATTCAAAACCGTAAAGTCCATAGAGAATGTCCAGAAAACACAAACAAACACAGAGGCTGTAGCAAGATCTGGGATTGAGATAGCCACAACACACCAGATAGTTTTGTTTTCATCCAGGAGTATCTGGACAATTGTTGTGGATTTCGGGTGAAATTTAACCAAAAATCACCGTGAAAGTGGTTTTGGAGAAAAGCACAATCTTCCTGTTCGGCAAATGCATCCAATGTCATGTTTACAGAAAGAAATATCATGTTTTCTCAGGTTTCTGAAGCTTTCTTCCTAGAGAACTCGAATGTGTGGCGTATTAGACTCCAGGTGGAACCAATTAGCGTTTGCCAGCTGAAAACAAAAACTTACATGCTAAAATGCATTCAAAACAATCAAGTCTATAGATAAATGCTAGAAAACACAAACACAGAGGCTGTAGCAAGATCTGGGATTGAGATAGCCACAACACACCAGATAGTTTTGTTTTCATCCAGGAGTATCTGGACAAAATGTTGTGGATTTCGGGTGATATTTAACCAAAAATCACCATGAAAGTGGTTTTGGAGAAAAGCACAATCTTCCTGTTCGGCAAATGCATCCAATGTCATGTTTACAGAAAGAAATATCATGTTTTCTCAGGTTTCTGAAGCTTTCTTCCTAGAAAACTCGAATGTGTGGCGTATTAGACTTCAGGTGGAACCAATTAGCGTTTGGCAGCTGCAAACAAAAACTTACATGCTAAAATGCATTCAAAACCGTAAAGTGCATAGAGAATGTCCAGAAAACACAAACAAACACAGAGGCTGTAGCAAGATCTGGGATTGAGATAGCCACAACACACCAGATAGTTATGTTTTCATCCAGAGTATCTGGACAATTGTTGTGGATTTCGGGTGATATTTAACCAAAAATCACCATGAAAGTGGTTTTGGAGTAAAGCACAATCTTCCTGTTCAGCAAATGCATCCAATGTCATGTTTACAGAAAGAAATATCATGTTTTCTCAGGTTTCTGAAGCTTTCTTCCTAGAAAACTCGAATGTGTGGCGTATTAGACTTCAGGTGGAACCAATTAGCGTTTGGCAGCTGCAAACAAAAACTTACATACTAAAATGCATTCAAAACCGTAAAGTGCATAGAGAATGTCCAGAAAACACAAACAAACACAGAGGCTGTAGCAAGATCTGGGATTGAGATAGCCACAACAAACCTGATAGTTTTGTTTTAATCCAGGAGTATCTGGACAAATTGTTGTGGATTTCGGGTGAAATTTAACCAAAAATCACGGTGAAAGTGGTTTTGGAGAAAAGCACAATCTTCCTGTGCGGCAAATGCATCCAATGTCATGTTTACAGAAAGAAATATCATGTTTTCTCAGGTTTCTGAAGCTTTCTTCCTAGAAAACTCGAATGTGTGGCGTATTAGACTCCAGGTGGAACCAATTAGCGTTTGCCAGCTGCAAACAAAAACTTACATGCTAAAATGCATTCAAAACCGTAAAGTCCATAGAGAATGTCCAGAAAACACAAACAAACACAGAGGCTGTAGCAAGATCTGGGATTGAGATAGCCACAACACACCAGATAGTTATGTTTTCATCCAGAGTATCTGGACAATTGTTGTGGATTTCGGGTGATATTTAACCAAAAATCACCATGAAAGTGGTTTTGGAGTAAAGCACAATCTTCCTGTTCGGCAAATGCATCCAATGTCATGTTTACAGAAAGAAATATCATGTTTTCTCAGGTTTCTGAAGCTTTCTTCCTAGAAAACTCGAATGTGTGGCGTATTAGACTTCAGGTGGAACCAATTAGCGTTTGGCAGCTGCAAACAAAAACTTACATGCTAAAATGCATTCAAAACCGTAAAGTCCATAGAGAATGTCCAGAAAACACAAACAAACACAGAGGCTGTAGCAAGATCTGGGATTGAGATAGCCACAACACACCAGATAGTTTTGTTTTCATCCAGGAGTATCTGGACAATTGTTGTGGATTTCGGGTGAAATTTAACCAAAAATCACCGTGAAAGTGGTTTTGGAGAAAAGCACAATCTTCCTGTTCGGCAAATGCATCCAATGTCATGTTTACAGAAAGAAATATCATGTTTTCTCAGGTTTCTGAAGCTTTCTTCCTAGAGAACTCGAATGTGTGGCGTATTAGACTCCAGGTGGAACCAATTAGCGTTTGCCAGCTGAAAACAAAAACTTACATGCTAAAATGCATTCAAAACAATCAAGTCTATAGATAAATGCTAGAAAACACAAACACAGAGGCTGTAGCAAGATCTGGGATTGAGATAGCCACAACACACCAGATAGTTTTGTTTTCATCCAGGAGTATCTGGACAAAATGTTGTAGGATCCCGGTGAAATTTAACCAAAAATCACGGTGAAAGTGGTTTTGGAGAAAAGCACAATCTTCCTGTTCGGCAAATGCATCCAATGTCATGTTTACAGAAAGAAATATCATGTTTTCTCAGGTTTCTGAAGCTTTCTTCCTAGAGAACTCGAATGTGTGGCGTATTAGACTCCAGGTGGAACCAATTAGCGTTTGCCAGCTGCAAACAAAAACTTACATGCTAAAATGCATTCAAAACCGTAAAGTGCATAGAGAATGTCCAGAAAAAACAAACAAACACAGAGGCTGTAGCAAGATCTGGGATTGAGATAGCCACAACACACCAGATAGTTTTGTTTTCATCCAGGAGTATCTGGACCAATTGTTGTGGATTTTGGGTGAAATTTAACCAACAATCACCGTGAAAGTGGTTTTGGAGAAAAGCACAATCTTCCTGTGCGGCAAATGCATCCAATGTCATGTTTACAGAAAGAAATATCATGTTTTCTCAGGTTTCTGAAGCTTTCTTCCTAGAAAACTCGAATGTGTGGCGTATTAGACTCCAGGTGGAACCAATTAGCGTTTGCCAGCTGCAAACAAAAACTTACATGCTAAAATGCATTCAAAACCGTAAAGTCCATAGAGAATGTCCAGAAAACACAAACAAACACAGAGGCTGTAGCAAGATCTGGGATTGAGATAGCCACAACACACCAGATAGTTTTGTTTTCATCCAGGAGTATCTGGACAATTGTTGTGGATTTCGGGTGAAATTTAACCAAAAATCACCGTGAAAGTGGTTTTGGAGAAAAGCACAATCTTCCTGTGCGGCAAATGCATCCAATGTCATGTTTACAGAAAGAAATATCATGTTTTCTCAGGTTTCTGAAGCTTTCTTCCTAGAAAACTCGAATGTGTGGCGTATTAGACTCCAGGTGGAACCAATTAGCGTTTGCCAGCTGAAAACAAAAACTTACATGCTAAAAAGCATTCAAAACCATAAAGTCCATAGAGAATGTCCAGAAAACACAAACAAACACAGAGGCTGTAGCAAGATCTGGGATTGAGATAGCCACAACACACCAGATAGTTTTGTTTTCATCCAGAGTATCTGGACAAAATGTTGTAGTATCCCGGTGAAATTTAACCAAAAATCACGGTGAAAGTGGTTTTGGAGAAAAGCACAATCTTCCTGTGCGGCAAATGCATCCAATGTCATGTTTACAGAAAGAAATATCATGTTTTCTCAGGTTTCTGAAGCTTTCTTCCTAGAAAACTCGAATGTGTGGCGTATTAGACTCCAGGTGGAACCAATTAGCGTTTGCCAGCTGCTAACAAAATCTTACATGCTAAAATGCATTCAAAACCGTAAAGTCCATAGAGAATGTCCAGAAAACACAAACAAACACAGAGGCTGTAGCAAGATCTGGGATTGAGATAGCCACAACACACCAGATAGTTTTGTTTTCATCCAGGAGTTTCTGGACAATTGTTGTGGATTTCGGGTGAAATTTAACCAAAAATCACCGTGAAAGTGGTTTTGGAGAAAAGCACAATCTTCCTGTGCGGCAAATGCATCCAATGTCATGTTGACAGAAAGAAATATCATGTTTTCTCAGGTTTCTGAAGCTTTCTTCCTAGAAAACTCGAATGTGTGGCGTATTAGACTCCAGGTGGAACCAATTAGCGTTTGCCAGCTGCAAACAAAAACTTACATGCTAAAATGCATTCAAAACCGTAAAGTCCATAGAGAATGTCCAGAAAACACAAACAAACACAGAGGCTGTAGCAAGATCTGGGATTGAGATAGCCACAACACACCAGATAGTTTTGTTTTCATCCAGGAGTATCTGGACAATTGTTGTGGATTTCGGGTGAAATTTAACCAACAATCACGGTGAAAGTGGTTTTGGAGAAAAGCACAATCTTCCTGTTCGGCAAATGCATCCAATGTCATGTTTACCGAAAGAAATATCATGTTTTCTCAGGTTTCTGAAGCTTTCTTCCTAGAAAACTCGAATGTGTGGCGTATTAGACTCCAGGTGGAACCAATTAGCGTTTGCCAGCTGCAAACAAAATCTTACATGCTAAAATGCATTCAAAACCGTAAAGTCCATAGAGAATGTCCAGAAAACACAAACACACACAGAGGCTGTAGCAAGATGTGGGATTGAGATAGCCACAACACACCAGATAGTTTTGTTTTCATCCAGGAGTATCTGGACAATTGTTGTGGATTTCGGGTGAAATTTAACCAACAATCACCGTGAAAGTGGTTTTGGAGAAAAGCACAATCTTCCTGTGCGGCAAATGCATCCAATGTCATGTTTACAGAAAGAAATATCATGTTTTCTCAGGTTTCTGAATCTTTCTTCCTAGAAAACTCGAATGTGTGGCGTATTAGACTCCAGGTGGAACCAATTAGCGTTTGCCAGCTGCAAACAAAAACTTACATGCTGAAATGCATTCAAAACCGTAAAGTCCATAGAGAATGTCCAGAAAACACAAACAAACACAGAGGCTGTAGCAAGATCTGGGATTGAGATAGCCACAACACACCAGATAGTTTTGTTTTCATCCAGGAGTATCTGGACAATTGTTGTGGATTTCGGGTGAAATTTAACCAACAATCACCGTGAAAGTGGTTTTGGAGAAAAGTGCAATCTTCCTGTGCGGCAAATGCATCCAATGTCATGTTTACAGAAAGAAATATCATGTTTTCTCAGGTTTCTGAAGCTTTCTTCCTAGAAAACTCGAATGTGTGGCGTATTAGACTCCAGGTGGAACCAATTAGCGTTTGCCAGCTGCAAACAAAATCTTACATGCTGAAATGCATTCAAAGCCGTAAAGTCCATAGAGAATGTCCAGAAAACACAAACAAACACAGAGGCTGTAGCAAGATCTGGGATTGAGATAGCCACAACACACCAGATAGTTTTGTTTTCATCCAGAGTATCTGGACAAAATGTTGTAGTATCCCGGTGAAATTTAACCAAAAATCACGGTGAAAGTGGTTTTGGAGAAAAGCACAATCTTCCTGTTCGGCAAATGCATCCAATGTCATGTTTACAGAAAGAAATATCATGTTTTCTCAGGTTTCTGAAGCTTTCTTCCTAGAAAACTCGAATGTGTGGCGTATTAGACTCCAGGTGGAACCAATTAGCGTTTGCCAGCTGCAAACAAAAACTTACATGCTAAAATGCATTCAAAACCGTAAAGTCCATAGATAATGTCCAGAAAACACAAACAAACACAGAGGCTGTAGCAAGATCTGGGATTGAGATAGCCACAACACACCAGATAGTTTTGTTTTCATCCAGGAGTTTCTGGACAATTGTTGTGGATTTCGGGTGAAATTTAACCAAAAATCACCGTGAAAGTGGTTTTGGAGAAAAGCACAATCTTCCTGTGCGGCAAATGCATCCAATGTCATGTTTACAGAAAGAAATATCATGTTTTCTCAGGTTTCTGAAGCTTTCTTCCTAGAAAACTCGAATGTGTGGCGTATTAGACTCCAGGTGGAACCAATTAGCGTTTGCCAGCTGCAAACAAAAACTTACATGCTGAAATGCATTCAAAACCGTAAAGTCCATAGAGAATGTCCAGAAAACACAAACAAACACAGAGGCTGTAGCAAGATCTGGGATTGACATACTAGGCCATAAAGCAAGTCTCAGCAAATTCAAAAGAATTAGAATCATACCATGCAGCTTCTCAGACCATAAAGGAATGAAGTTGGAAATTAGCAACTCAGGAATCCCTAGAGCATATGCAAAGACATGGAGATTGAACAACATGCTCCTGAATCAACATGGGTCATAGAAGAAATTAAAAGAGAAATCAAAAATTTTCTGGAAGTAAATGAGGATAACAGCACAACATACAAAACTTATGGGACACAGCAAAAGCAGTGTTAAGAGGAAAGTTTTATATCATAGGTGCCTACATCAAGAAATTGGAAAGGCACCGAATAGATGAGCTTTCAATTCACCTCAAGGATTTAGAAAACCTACAGCAAACCAGACCCAATTCTAGTAGGGGAAGAGAAAATAATTAAAATCAGAGAAGAAATCAACACGATTGAATCCAAAAAAAATTACAAAAATCACCATGAAAGTGGTTTTGGAGTAAAGCACAATCTTCCTGTTCGGCAAATGCATCCAATGTCATGTTTACAGAAAGAAATATCATGTTTTCTCAGGTTTCTGAAGCTTTCTTCCTAGAAAACTCGAATGTGTGGCGTATTAGACTTCAGGTGGAACCAATTAGCGTTTGGCAGCTGCAAACAAAAACTTACATGCTAAAATGCATTCAAAACCGTAAAGTCCATAGAGAATGTCCAGAAAACACAAACAAACACAGAGGCTGTAGCAAGATCTGGGATTGAGATAGCCACAACACACCAGATAGTTTTGTTTTCATCCAGGAGTATCTGGACAATTGTTGTGGATTTCGGGTGAAATTTAACCAAAAATCACCGTGAAAGTGGTTTTGGAGAAAAGCACAATCTTCCTGTTCGGCAAATGCATCCAATGTCATGTTTACAGAAAGAAATATCATGTTTTCTCAGGTTTCTGAAGCCGTCTTCCTAGAAAACTCGAATGTGTGGCGTATTAGACTCCAGGTCGAACCAATTAGCGTTTGCCAGCTGAAAACAAAAACTTACATGCTGAAATGCATTCAAAACCGTAAAGTCCATAGAGAATGTCCAGAAAACACAAACAAACACAGAGGCTGTAGCAAGATCTGGGTTTGAGATAGCCACAACACACCAGATAGTTTTGTTTTCATCCAGGAGTATCTGGACAATTGTTGTGGATTTCGGGTGAAATTTAACCAAAAATCACCGTGATAGTGGTTTTGGAGAAAAGCACAATCTTCCTGTGCGGCAAATGCATCCAATGTCATGTTTACAGAAAGAAATATCATGTTTTCTCAGGTTTCTGAAGCTTTCTTCCTAGAAAACTCGAATGTGTGGCGTATTAGACTCCAGGTGGAACCAATTAGCGTTTGCCAGCTGAAAACAAAAACTTACATGCTGAAATGCATTCAAAACCGTAAAGTCCATAGAGAATGTCCAGAAAACACAAACAAACACAGAGGCTGTAGCAAGATCTGGGATTGAGATAGCCACAACACACCAGATAGTTTTGTTTTCATCCAGGAGTATCTGGACAATTGTTGTGGATTTCGGGTGAAATTTAACCAACAATCACCGTGAAAGTGGTTTTGGAGAAAAGCACAATCTTCCTGTGCGGCAAATGCATCCAATGTCATGTTTACAGAAAGAAATATCATGTTTTCTCAGGTTTCTGAAGCTTTCTTCCTAGAAAACTCGAATGTGTGGCGTATTAGACTCCAGGTGGAACCAATTAGCGTTTGCCAGCTGCAAACAAAAACTTACATGCTAAAATGCATTCAAAACCGTAAAGTGCATAGAGAATGTCCAGAAAACACAAACAAACACAGAGGCTGTAGCAAGATCTGGGATTGAGATAGCCACAACAAACCTGATAGTTTTGTTTTAATCCAGGAGTATCTGGACAAATTGTTGTGGATTTCGGGTGAAATTTAACCAAAAATCACGGTGAAAGTGGTTTTGGAGAAAAGCACAATCTTCCTGTGCGGCAAATGCATCCAATGTCATGTTTACAGAAAGAAATATCATGTTTTCTTAGGTTTCTGAAGCTTTCTTCCTAGAAAACTCGAATGTGTGGCGTATTAGACTCCAGGTGGAACCAATTAGCGTTTGCCAGCTGCAAACAAAAACTTACATGCTAAAATGCATTCAAAACCGTAAAGTCCATAGAGAATGTCCAGAAAACACAAACAAACACAGAGGCTGTAGCAAGATCTGGGATTGAGATAGCCACAACACACCAGATAGTTATGTTTTCATCCAGAGTATCTGGACAATTGTTGTGGATTTCGGGTGATATTTAACCAAAAATCACCATGAAAGTGGTTTTGGAGTAAAGCACAATCTTCCTGTTCGGCAAATGCATCCAATGTCATGTTTACAGAAAGAAATATCATGTTTTCTCAGGTTTCTGAAGCTTTCTTCCTAGAAAACTCGAATGTGTGGCGTATTAGACTTCAGGTGGAACCAATTAGCGTTTGGCAGCTGCAAACAAAAACTTACATGCTAAAATGCATTCAAAACCGTAAAGTCCATAGAGAATGTCCAGAAAACACAAACAAACACAGAGGCTGTAGCAAGATCTGGGATTGAGATAGCCACAACACACCAGATAGTTTTGTTTTCATCCAGGAGTATCTGGACAATTGTTGTGGATTTCGGGTGAAATTTAACCAAAAATCACCGTGAAAGTGGTTTTGGAGAAAAGCACAATCTTCCTGTTCGGCAAATGCATCCAATGTCATGTTTACAGAAAGAAATATCATGTTTTCTCAGGTTTCTGAAGCTTTCTTCCTAGAGAACTCGAATGTGTGGCGTATTAGACTCCAGGTGGAACCAATTAGCGTTTGCCAGCTGAAAACAAAAACTTACATGCTAAAATGCATTCAAAACAATCAAGTCTATAGATAAATGCTAGAAAACACAAACACAGAGGCTGTAGCAAGATCTGGGATTGAGATAGCCACAACACACCAGATAGTTTTGTTTTCATCCAGGAGTATCTGGACAAAATGTTGTGGATTTCGGGTGATATTTAACCAAAAATCACCATGAAAGTGGTTTTGGAGTAAAGCACAATCTTCCTGTTCGGCAAATGCATCCAATGTCATGTTTACAGAAAGAAATATCATGTTTTCTCAGGTTTCTGAAGCTTTCTTCCTAGAAAACTCGAATGTGTGGCGTATTAGACTTCAGGGGGAACCAATTAGCGTTTGGCAGCTGCAAACAAAAACTTACATGCTAAAATGCATTCAAAACCGTAAAGTGCATAGAGAATGTCCAGAAAACACAAACAAACACAGAGGCTGTAGCAAGATCTGGGATTGAGATAGCCACAACACACCAGATAGTTATGTTTTCATCCAGAGTATCTGGACAATTGTTGTGGATTTCGGGTGATATTTAACCAAAAATCACCATGAAAGTGGTTTTGGAGTAAAGCACAATCTTCCTGTTCGGCAAATGCATCCAATGTCATGTTTACAGAAAGAAATATCATGTTTTCTCAGGTTTCTGAAGCTTTCTTCCTAGAAAACTCGAATGTGTGGCGTATTAGACTTCAGGTGGAACCAATTAGCGTTTGGCAGCTGCAAACAAAAACTTACATGCTAAAATGCATTCAAAACCGTAAAGTGCATAGAGAATGTCCAGAAAACACAAACAAACACAGAGGCTGTAGCAAGATCTGGGATTGAGATAGCCACAACAAACCTGATAGTTTTGTTTTAATCCAGGAGTATCTGGACAAATTGTTGTGGATTTCGGGTGAAATTTAACCAAAAATCACGGTGAAAGTGGTTTTGGAGAAAAGCACAATCTTCCTGTGCGGCAAATGCATCCAATGTCATGTTTACAGAAAGAAATATCATGTTTTCTCAGGTTTCTGAAGCTTTCTTCCTAGAAAACTCGAATGTGTGGCGTATTAGACTCCAGGTGGAACCAATTAGCGTTTGCCAGCTGCAAACAAAAACTTACATGCTAAAATGCATTCAAAACCGTAAAGTCCATAGAGAATGTCCAGAAAACACAAACAAACACAGAGGCTGTAGCAAGATCTGGGATTGAGATAGCCACAACACACCAGATAGTTATGTTTTCATCCAGAGTATCTGGACAATTGTTGTGGATTTCGGGTGATATTTAACCAAAAATCACCATGAAAGTGGTTTTGGAGTAAAGCACAATCTTCCTGTTCGGCAAATGCATCCAATGTCATGTTTACAGAAAGAAATATCATGTTTTCTCAGGTTTCTGAAGCTTTCTTCCTAGAAAACTCGAATGTGTGGCGTATTAGACTTCAGGTGGAACCAATTAGCGTTTGGCAGCTGCAAACAAAAACTTACATGCTAAAATGCATTCAAAACCGTAAAGTCCATAGAGAATGTCCAGAAAACACAAACAAACACAGAGGCTGTAGCAAGATCTGGGATTGAGATAGCCACAACACACCAGATAGTTTTGTTTTCATCCAGGAGTATCTGGACAATTGTTGTGGATTTCGGGTGAAATTTAACCAAAAATCACCGTGAAAGTGGTTTTGGAGAAAAGCACAATCTTCCTGTTCGGCAAATGCATCCAATGTCATGTTTACAGAAAGAAATATCATGTTTTCTCAGGTTTCTGAAGCTTTCTTCCTAGAGAACTCGAATGTGTGGCGTATTAGACTCCAGGTGGAACCAATTAGCGTTTGCCAGCTGAAAACAAAAACTTACATGCTAAAATGCATTCAAAACAATCAAGTCTATAGATAAATGCTAGAAAACACAAACACAGAGGCTGTAGCAAGATCTGGGATTGAGATAGCCACAACACACCAGATAGTTTTGTTTTCATCCAGGAGTATCTGGACAAAATGTTGTAGGATCCCGGTGAAATTTAACCAAAAATCACGGTGAAAGTGGTTTTGGAGAAAAGCACAATCTTCCTGTTCGGCAAATGCATCCAATGTCATGTTTACAGAAAGAAATATCATGTTTTCTCAGGTTTCTGAAGCTTTCTTCCTAGAGAACTCGAATGTGTGGCGTATTAGACTCCAGGTGGAACCAATTAGCGTTTGCCAGCTGCAAACAAAAACTTACATGCTAAAATGCATTCAAAACCGTAAAGTGCATAGAGAATGTCCAGAAAAAACAAACAAACACAGAGGCTGTAGCAAGATCTGGGATTGAGATAGCCACAACACACCAGATAGTTTTGTTTTCATCCAGGAGTATCTGGACCAATTGTTGTGGATTTTGGGTGAAATTTAACCAAAAATCACCGTGAAAGTGGTTTTGGAGAAAAGCACAATCTTCCTGTGCGGCAAATGCATCCAATGTCATGTTTACAGAAAGAAATATCATGTTTTCTCAGGTTTCTGAAGCTTTCTTCCTAGAAAACTCGAATGTGTGGCGTATTAGACTCCAGGTGGAACCAATTAGCGTTTGCCAGCTGCAAACAAAAACTTACATGCTAAAATGCATTCAAAACCGTAAAGTCCATAGAGAATGTCCAGAAAACACAAACAAACACAGAGGCTGTAGCAAGATCTGGGATTGAGATAGCCACAACACACCAGATAGTTTTGTTTTCATCCAGGAGTATCTGGACAATTGTTGTGGATTTCGGGTGAAATTTAACCAAAAATCACCGTGAAAGTGGTTTTGGAGAAAAGCACAATCTTCCTGTGCGGCAAATGCATCCAATGTCATGTTTACAGAAAGAAATATCATGTTTTCTCAGGTTTCTGAAGCTTTCTTCCTAGAAAACTCGAATGTGTGGCGTATTAGACTCCAGGTGGAACCAATTAGCGTTTGCCAGCTGAAAACAAAAACTTACATGCTAAAAAGCATTCAAAACCATAAAGTCCATAGAGAATGTCCAGAAAACACAAACAAACACAGAGGCTGTAGCAAGATCTGGGATTGAGATAGCCACAACACACCAGATAGTTTTGTTTTCATCCAGAGTATCTGGACAAAATGTTGTAGTATCCCGGTAATATTTAACCAAAAATCACGGTGAAAGTGGTTTTGGAGAAAAGCACAATCTTCCTGTGCGGCAAATGCATCCAATGTCATGTTTACAGAAAGAAATATCATGTTTTCTCAGGTTTCTGAAGCTTTCTTCCTAGAAAACTCGAATGTGTGGCGTATTAGACTCCAGGTGGAACCAATTAGCGTTTGCCAGCTGCTAACAAAATCTTACATGCTAAAATGCATTCAAAACCTTAAAGTCCATAGAGAATGTCCAGAAAACACAAACAAACACAGAGGCTGTAGCAAGATCTGGGATTGAGATAGCCACAACACACCAGATAGTTTTGTTTTCATCCAGGAGTATCTGGACAATTGTTGTGGATTTCGGGTGAAATTTAACCAAAAATCACCGTGAAAGTGGTTTTGGAGAAAAGCACAATCTTCCTGTTCGGCAAATGCATCCAATGTCATGTTTACCGAAAGAAATATCATGTTTTCTCAGGTTTCTGAAGCTTTCTTCCTAGAAAACTCGAATGTGTGGCGTATTAGACTCCAGGTGGAACCAATTAGCGTTTGCCAGCTGCAAACAAAAACTTACATGCTAAAATGCATTCAAAACCGTAAAGTCCATAGAGAATGTCCAGAAAACACAAACAAACACAGAGGCTGTAGCAAGATCTGGGATTGAGATAGCCACAACACACCAGATAGTTTTGTTTTCATCCAGGAGTATCTGGACAATTGTTGTGGATTTCGGGTGAAATTTAACCAACAATCACGGTGAAAGTGGTTTTGGAGAAAAGCACAATCTTCCTGTTCGGCAAATGCATCCAATGTCATGTTTACCGAAAGAAATATCATGTTTTCTCAGGTTTCTGAAGCTTTCTTCCTAGAAAACTCGAATGTGTGGCGTATTAGACTCCAGGTGGAACCAATTAGCGTTTGCCAGCTGCAAACAAAATCTTACATGCTGAAATGCATTCAAAGCCGTAAAGTCCATAGAGAATGTCCAGAAAACACAAACAAACACAGAGGCTGTAGCAAGATCTGGGATTGAGATAGCCACAACACACCAGATAGTTTTGTTTTCATCCAGAGTATCTGGACAAAATGTTGTAGTATCCCGGTGAAATTTAACCAAAAATCACGGTGAAAGTGGTTTTGGAGAAAAGCACAATCTTCCTGTGCGGCAAATGCATCCAATGTCATGTTTACAGAAAGAAATATCATGTTTTCTCAGGTTTCTGAAGCTTTCTTCCTAGAAAACTCGAATGTGTGGCGTATTAGACTCCAGGTGGAACCAATTAGCGTTTTCCAGCTGCAAACAAAAACTTACATGCTAAAATGCATTCAAAACCGTAAAGTCCATAGAGAATGTCCAGAAAACACAAACAAACACAGAGGCTGTAGCAAGATCTGGGATTGAGATAGCCACAACACACCAGATAGTTATGTTTTCATCCAGAGTATCTGGACAATTGTTGTGGATTTCGGGTGATATTTAACCAAAAATCACCATGAAAGTGGTTTTGGAGTAAAGCACAATCTTCCTGTTCGGCAAATGCATCCAATGTCATGTTTACAGAAAGAAATATCATGTTTTCTCAGGTTTCTGAAGCTTTCTTCCTAGAAAACTCGAATGTGTGGCGTATTAGACTTCAGGTGGAACCAATTAGCGTTTGGCAGCTGCAAACAAAAACTTACATGCTAAAATGCATTCAAAACCGTAAAGTCCATAGAGAATGTCCAGAAAACACAAACAAACACAGAGGCTGTAGCAAGATCTGGGATTGAGATAGCCACAACACACCAGATAGTTTTGTTTTCATCCAGGAGTATCTGGACAATTGTTGTGGATTTCGGGTGAAATTTAACCAAAAATCACCGTGAAAGTGGTTTTGGAGAAAAGCACAATCTTCCTGTTCGGCAAATGCATCCAATGTCATGTTTACAGAAAGAAATATCATGTTTTCTCAGGTTTCTGAAGCTTTCTTCCTAGAGAACTCGAATGTGTGGCGTATTAGACTCCAGGTGGAACCAATTAGCGTTTGCCAGCTGAAAACAAAAACTTACATGCTAAAATGCATTCAAAACAATCAAGTCTATAGATAAATGCTAGAAAACACAAACACAGAGGCTGTAGCAAGATCTGGGATTGAGATAGCCACAACACACCAGATAGTTTTGTTTTCATCCAGGAGTATCTGGACAAAATGTTGTAGGATCCCGGTGAAATTTAACCAAAAATCACGGTGAAAGTGGTTTTGGAGAAAAGCACAATCTTCCTGTTCGGCAAATGCATCCAATGTCATGTTTACAGAAAGAAATATCATGTTTTCTCAGGTTTCTGAAGCTTTCTTCCTAGAGAACTCGAATGTGTGGCGTATTAGACTCCAGGTGGAACCAATTAGCGTTTGCCAGCTGCAAACAAAAACTTACATGCTAAAATGCATTCAAAACCGTAAAGTGCATAGAGAATGTCCAGAAAAAACAAACAAACACAGAGGCTGTAGCAAGATCTGGGATTGAGATAGCCACAACACACCAGATAGTTTTGTTTTCATCCAGGAGTATCTGGACCAATTGTTGTGGATTTTGGGTGAAATTTAACCAAAAATCACCGTGAAAGTGGTTTTGGAGAAAAGCACAATCTTCCTGTGCGGCAAATGCATCCAATGTCATGTTTACAGAAAGAAATATCATGTTTTCTCAGGTTTCTGAAGCTTTCTTCCTAGAAAACTCGAATGTGTGGCGTATTAGACTCCAGGTGGAACCAATTAGCGTTTGCCAGCTGCAAACAAAAACTTACATGCTAAAATGCATTCAAAACCGTAAAGTCCATAGAGAATGTCCAGAAAACACAAACAAACACAGAGGCTGTAGCAAGATCTGGGATTGAGATAGCCACAACACACCAGATAGTTTTGTTTTCATCCAGGAGTATCTGGACAATTGTTGTGGATTTCGGGTGAAATTTAACCAACAATCACCGTGAAAGTGGTTTTGGAGAAAAGTGCAATCTTCCTGTGCGGCAAATGCATCCAATGTCATGTTTACAGAAAGAAATATCATGTTTTCTCAGGTTTCTGAAGCTTTCTTCCTAGAAAACTCGAATGTGTGGCGTATTAGACTCCAGGTGGAACCAATTAGCGTTTGCCAGCTGAAAACAAAAACTTACATGCTAAAAAGCATTCAAAACCATAAAGTCCATAGAGAATGTCCAGAAAACACAAACAAACACAGAGGCTGTAGCAAGATCTGGGATTGAGATAGCCACAACACACCAGATAGTTTTGTTTTCATCCAGAGTATCTGGACAAAATGTTGTAGTATCCCGGTAATATTTAACCAAAAATCACGGTGAAAGTGGTTTTGGAGAAAAGCACAATCTTCCTGTGCGGCAAATGCATCCAATGTCATGTTTACAGAAAGAAATATCATGTTTTCTCAGGTTTCTGAAGCTTTCTTCCTAGAAAACTCGAATGTGTGGCGTATTAGACTCCAGGTGGAACCAATTAGCGTTTGCCAGCTGCTAACAAAATCTTACATGCTAAAATGCATTCAAAACCTTAAAGTCCATAGAGAATGTCCAGAAAACACAAACAAACACAGAGGCTGTAGCAAGATCTGGGATTGAGATAGCCACAACACACCAGATAGTTTTGTTTTCATCCAGGAGTATCTGGACAATTGTTGTGGATTTCGGGTGAAATTTAACCAAAAATCACCGTGAAAGTGGTTTTGGAGAAAAGCACAATCTTCCTGTTCGGCAAATGCATCCAATGTCATGTTTACCGAAAGAAATATCATGTTTTCTCAGGTTTCTGAAGCTTTCTTCCTAGAAAACTCGAATGTGTGGCGTATTAGACTCCAGGTGGAACCAATTAGCGTTTGCCAGCTGCAAACAAAAACTTACATGCTAAAATGCATTCAAAACCGTAAAGTCCATAGAGAATGTCCAGAAAACACAAACAAACACAGAGGCTGTAGCAAGATCTGGGATTGAGATAGCCACAACACACCAGATAGTTTTGTTTTCATCCAGGAGTATCTGGACAATTGTTGTGGATTTCGGGTGAAATTTAACCAACAATCACGGTGAAAGTGGTTTTGGAGAAAAGCACAATCTTCCTGTTCGGCAAATGCATCCAATGTCATGTTTACCGAAAGAAATATCATGTTTTCTCAGGTTTCTGAAGCTTTCTTCCTAGAAAACTCGAATGTGTGGCGTATTAGACTCCAGGTGGAACCAATTAGCGTTTGCCAGCTGCAAACAAAATCTTACATGCTGAAATGCATTCAAAGCCGTAAAGTCCATAGAGAATGTCCAGAAAACACAAACAAACACAGAGGCTGTAGCAAGATCTGGGATTGAGATAGCCACAACACACCAGATAGTTTTGTTTTCATCCAGAGTATCTGGACAAAATGTTGTAGTATCCCGGTGAAATTTAACCAAAAATCACGGTGAAAGTGGTTTTGGAGAAAAGCACAATCTTCCTGTGCGGCAAATGCATCCAATGTCATGTTTACAGAAAGAAATATCATGTTTTCTCAGGTTTCTGAAGCTTTCTTCCTAGAAAACTCGAATGTGTGGCGTATTAGACTCCAGGTGGAACCAATTAGCGTTTTCCAGCTGCAAACAAAAACTTACATGCTAAAATGCATTCAAAACCGTAAAGTCCATAGATAATGTCCAGAAAACACAAACAAACACAGAGGCTGTAGCAAGATCTGGGATTGAGATAGCCACAACACACCAGATAGTTTTGTTTTCATCCAGGAGTTTCTGGACAATTGTTGTGGATTTCGGGTGAAATTTAACCAAAAATCACCGTGAAAGTGGTTTTGGAGAAAAGCACAATCTTCCTGTGCGGCAAATGCATCCAATGTCATGTTTACAGAAAGAAATATCATGTTTTCTCAGGTTTCTGAAGCTTTCTTCCTAGAAAACTCGAATGTGTGGCGTATTAGACTCCAGGTGGAACCAATTAGCGTTTGCCAGCTGCAAACAAAAACTTACATGCTGAAATGCATTCAAAACCGTAAAGTCCATAGAGAATGTCCAGAAAACACAAACAAACACAGAGGCTGTAGCAAGACCTGGGATTCAGATAGCCACAACACACCAGATAGTTTTGTTTTCATCCAGAGTATCTGGACAAAATGTTATAGTATCCCGGTGAAATTTAATGAAAAATCACGGTGAAAGTCGTTTTGGAGAAAAGCACAATCTTCCTGTTCGGCAAATGCATCCAATGTCATGTTTACAGAAAGAAATATCATGTTTTCTCAGGTTTCTGAAGCTTTCTTCCTAGAAAACTCGAATGTGTGGCGTATTAGACTCCAGGTGGAACCAATTAGCGTTTGCCAGCTGAAAACAAAAACTTACATGCTAAAAAGCATTCAAAACCATAAAGTCCATAGAGAATGTCCAGAAAACACAAACAAACACAGAGGCTGTAGCAAGATCTGGGATTGAGATAGCCACAACACACCAGATAGTTTTGTTTTCATCCAGAGTATCTGGACAAAATGTTGTAGTATCCCGGTGAAATTTAACCAAAAATCACGGTGAAAGTGGTTTTGGAGAAAAGCACAATCTTCCTGTGCGGCAAATGCATCCAATGTCATGTTTACAGAAAGAAATATCATGTTTTCTCAGGTTTCTGAAGCTTTCTTCCTAGAAAACTCGAATGTGTGGCGTATTAGACTCCAGGTGGAACCAATTAGCGTTTGCCAGCTGCTAACAAAATCTTACATGCTAAAATGCATTCAAAACCTTAAAGTCCATAGAGAATGTCCAGAAAACACAAACAAACACAGAGGCTGTAGCAAGATCTGGGATTGAGATAGCCACAACACACCAGATAGTTTTGTTTTCATCCAGGAGTATCTGGACAATTGTTGTGGATTTCGGGTGAAATTTAACCAAAAATCACCGTGAAAGTGGTTTTGGAGAAAAGCACAATCTTCCTGTGCGGCAAATGCATCCAATGTCACGTTGACAGAAAGAAATATCATGTTTTCTCAGGTTTCTGAAGCTTTCTTCCTAGAAAACTCGAATGTGTGGCGTATTAGACTCCAGGTGGAACCAATTAGCGTTTGCCAGCTGCAAACAAAAACTTACATGCTAAAATGCATTCAAAACCGTAAAGTCCATAGAGAATGTCCAGAAAACACAAACAAACACAGAGGCTGTAGCAAGATCTGGGATTGAGATAGCCACAACACACCAGATAGTTTTGTTTTCATCCAGGAGTATCTGGACAATTGTTGTGGATTTCGGCTGAAATTTAACCAACAATCACGGTGAAAGTGGTTTTGGAGAAAAGCACAATCTTCCTGTTCGGCAAATGCATCCAATGTCATGTTTACCGAAAGAAATATCATGTTTTCTCAGGTTTCTGAAGCTTTCTTCCTAGAAAACTCGAATGTGTGGCGTATTAGACTCCAGGTGGAACCAATTAGCGTTTGCCAGCTGCAAACAAAATCTTACATGCTAAAATGCATTCAAAACCGTAAAGTCCATAGAGAATGTCCAGAAAACACAAACACACACAGAGGCTGTAGCAAGATCTGGGATTGAGATAGCCACAACACACCAGATAGTTTTGTTTTCATCCAGGAGTATCTGGACAATTGTTGTGGATTTCGGGTGAAATTTAACCAACAATCACCGTGAAAGTGGTTTTGGAGAAAAGCACAATCTTCCTGTGCGGCAAATGCATCCAATGTCATGTTTACAGAAAGAAATATCATGTTTTCTCAGGTTTCTGAATCTTTCTTCCTAGAAAACTCGAATGTGTGGCGTATTAGACTCCAGGTGGAACCAATTAGCGTTTGCCAGCTGCAAACAAAAACTTACATGCTGAAATGCATTCAAAACCGTAAAGTCCATAGAGAATGTCCAGAAAACACAAACAAACACAGAGGCTGTAGCAAGATCTGGGATTGAGATAGCCACAACACACCAGATAGTTTTGTTTTCATCCAGGAGTATCTGGACAATTGTTGTGGATTTCGGGTGAAATTTAACCAACAATCACCGTGAAAGTGGTTTTGGAGAAAAGTGCAATCTTCCTGTGCGGCAAATGCATCCAATGTCATGTTTACAGAAAGAAATATCATGTTTTCTCAGGTTTCTGAAGCTTTCTTCCTAGAAAACTCGAATGTGTGGCGTATTAGACTCCAGGTGGAACCAATTAGCGTTTGCCAGCTGCAAACAAAATCTTACATGCTGAAATGCATTCAAAGCCGTAAAGTCCATAGAGAATGTCCAGAAAACACAAACAAACACAGAGGCTGTAGCAAGATCTGGGATTGAGATAGCCACAACACACCAGATAGTTTTGTTTTCATCCAGAGTATCTGGACAAAATGTTGTAGTATCCCGGTGAAATTTAACCAAAAATCACGGTGAAAGTGGTTTTGGAGAAAAGCACAATCTTCCTGTGCGGCAAATGCATCCAATGTCATGTTTACAGAAAGAAATATCATGTTTTCTCAGGTTTCTGAAGCTTTCTTCCTAGAAAACTCGAATGTGTGGCGTATTAGACTCCAGGTGGAACCAATTAGCGTTTGCCAGCTGCAAACAAAAACTTACATGCTAAAATGCATTCAAAACCGTAAAGTCCATAGATAATGTCCAGAAAACACAAACAAACACAGAGGCTGTAGCAAGATCTGGGATTGAGATAGCCACAACACACCAGATAGTTTTGTTTTCATCCAGGAGTTTCTGGACAATTGTTGTGGATTTCGGGTGAAATTTAACCAAAAATCACCGTGAAAGTGGTTTTGGAGAAAAGCACAATCTTCCTGTGCGGCAAATGCATCCAATGTCATGTTTACAGAAAGAAATATCATGTTTTCTCAGGTTTCTGAAGCTTTCTTCCTAGAAAACTCGAATGTGTGGCGTATTAGACTCCAGGTGGAACCAATTAGCGTTTGCCAGCTGCAAACAAAAACTTACATGCTGAAATGCATTCAAAACCGTAAAGTCCATAGAGAATGTCCAGAAAACACAAACAAACACAGAGGCTGTAGCAAGACCTGGGATTGAGATAGCCACAACACACCAGATAGTTTTGTTTTCATCCAGAGTATCTGGACAAAATGTTGTAGTATCCCGGTGAAATTTAACCAAAAATCACGGTGAAAGTGGTTTTGGAGAAAAGCACAATCTTCCTGTTCGGCAAATGCATCCAATGTCATGTTTACAGAAAGAAATATCATGTTTTCTCAGGTTTCTGAAGCTTTCTTCCTAGAAAACTCGAATGTGTGGCGTATTAGACTCCAGGTGGAACCAATTAGCGTTTGCCAGCTGCAAACAAAAACTTACATGCTAAAATGCATTCAAAACCGTAAAGTGCATAGAGAATGTCCAGAAAACACAAACAAACACAGAGGCTGTAGCAAGATCTGGGATTGAGATAGCCACAACACACCAGATAGTTTTGTTTTCATCCAGGAGTATCTGGACAATTGTTGTGGATTTCGGGTGAAATTTAACCAACAATCACCGTGAAAGTGGTTTTGGAGAAAAGTGCAATCTTCCTGTGCGGCAAATGCATCCAATGTCATGTTTACAGAAAGAAATATCATGTTTTCTCAGGTTTCTGAAGCCGTCTTCCTAGAAAACTCGAATGTGTGGCGTATTAGACTCCAGGTGGAACCAATTAGCGTTTGCCAGCTGAAAACAAAAACTTACATGCTGAAATGCATTCAAAACCGTAAAGTCCATAGAGAATGTCCAGAAAACACAAACAAACACAGAGGCTGTAGCAAGATCTGGGATTGAGATAGCCACAACACACCAGATAGTTTTGTTTTCATCCAGGAGTATCTGGACAATTGTTGTGGATTTCGGGTGAAATTTAACCAAAAATCACCGTGAAAGTGGTTTTGGAGAAAAGCACAATCTTCCTGTGCGGCAAATGCATCCAATGTCATGTTTACAGAAAGAAATATCATGTTTTCTCAGGTTTCTGAAGCTTTCTTCCTAGAAAACTCGAATGTGTGGCGTATTAGACTCCAGGTGGAACCAATTAGCGTTTGCCAGCTGAAAACAAAAACTTACATGCTAAAATGCATTCAAAACCGTAAAGTCCATAGAGAATGTCCAGAAAACACAAACAAACACAGAGGCTGTAGCAAGATCTGGGATTGAGATAGCCACAACACACCAGATAGTTTTGTTTTCATCCAGAGTATCTGGACAAAATGTTATAGTATCCCGGTGAAATTTAATGAAAAATCACGGTGAAAGTCGTTTTGGAGAAAAGCACAATCTTCCTGTTCGGCAAATGCATCCAATGTCATGTTTACAGAAAGAAATATCATGTTTTCTCAGGTTTCTGAAGCTTTCTTCCTAGAAAACTCGAATGTGTGGCGTATTAGACTCCAGGTGGAACCAATTAGCGTTTGCCAGCTGCAAACAAAAACTTACATGCTAAAATGCATTCAAAACCGTAAAGTCCATAGAGAATGTCCAGAAAACACAAACAAACACAGAGGCTGTAGCAAGATCTGGGATTGAGATAGCCACAACACACCAGATAGTTATGTTTTCATCCAGAGTATCTGGACAATTGTTGTGGATTTCGGGTGATATTTAACCAAAAATCACCATGAAAGTGGTTTTGGAGTAAAGCACAATCTTCCTGTTCGGCAAATGCATCCAATGTCATGTTTACAGAAAGAAATATCATGTTTTCTCAGGTTTCTGAAGCTTTCTTCCTAGAAAACTCGAATGTGTGGCGTATTAGACTTCAGGTGGAACCAATTAGCGTTTGGCAGCTGCAAACAAAAACTTACATGCTAAAATGCATTCAAAACCGTAAAGTCCATAGAGAATGTCCAGAAAACACAAACAAACACAGAGGCTGTAGCAAGATCTGGGATTGAGATAGCCACAACACACCAGATAGTTTTGTTTTCATCCAGGAGTATCTGGACAATTGTTGTGGATTTCGGGTGAAATTTAACCAAAAATCACCGTGAAAGTGGTTTTGGAGAAAAGCACAATCTTCCTGTTCGGCAAATGCATCCAATGTCATGTTTACAGAAAGAAATATCATGTTTTCTCAGGTTTCTGAAGCCGTCTTCCTAGAAAACTCGAATGTGTGGCGTATTAGACTCCAGGTGGAACCAATTAGCGTTTGCCAGCTGAAAACAAAAACTTACATGCTAAAATGCATTCAAAACCGTAAAGTCCATAGAGAATGTCCAGAAAACACAAACAAACACAGAGGCTGTAGCAAGATCTGGGTTTGAGATAGCCACAACACACCAGATAGTTTTGTTTTCATCCAGGAGTATCTGGACAATTGTTGTGGATTTCGGGTGAAATTTAACCAAAAATCACCGTGAAAGTGGTTTTGGAGAAAAGCACAATCTTCCTGTGCGGCAAATGCATCCAATGTCATGTTTACAGAAAGAAATATCATGTTTTCTCAGGTTTCTGAAGCTTTCTTCCTAGAAAACTCGAATGTGTGGCGTATTAGACTCCAGGTGGAACCAATTAGCGTTTGCCAGCTGAAAACAAAAACTTACATGCTAAAATGCATTCAAAACCGTAAAGTCCATAGAGAATGTCCAGAAAACACAAACAAACACAGAGGCTGTAGCAAGATCTGGGATTGAGATAGCCACAACACACCAGATAGTTTTGTTTTCATCCAGGAGTATCTGGACAAAATGTTGTAGGATCCCGGTGAAATTTAACCAAAAATCACGGTGAAAGTGGTTTTGGAGAAAAGCACAATCTTCCTGTTCGGCAAATGCATCCAATGTCATGTTTACAGAAAGAAATATCATGTTTTCTCAGGTTTCTGAAGCTTTCTTCCTAGAGAACTCGAATGTGTGGCGTATTAGACTCCAGGTGGAACCAATTAGCGTTTGCCAGCTGCAAACAAAAACTTACATGCTAAAATGCATTCAAAACCGTAAAGTCCATAGAGAATGTCCAGAAAACACAAACAAACACAGAGGCTGTAGCAAGATCTGGGATTGAGATAGCCACAACACACCAGATAGTTTTGTTTTCATCCAGAGTATCTGGACAAAATGTTGTAGGATCCCGGTGAAATTTAACCAAAAATCATGGTGAAAGTGGTTTTGGAGAAAAGCACAATCTTCCTGTGCGGCAAATGCATCCAATGTCATGTTTACAGAAAGAAATATCATGTTTTCTCAGGTTTCTGAAGCTTTCTTCCTAGAGAACTCGAATGTGTGGCGTATTAGACTCCAGGTGGAACCAATTAGCGTTTGCCAGCTGCAAACAAAAACTTACATGCTAAAATGCATTCAAAACCGTAAAGTCCATAGAGAATGTCCAGAAAACACAAACAAACACAGAGGCTGTAGCAAGATCTGGGATTGAGATAGCCACAACACACCAGATAGTTTTGTTTTCATCCAGGAGTATCTGGACAAAATGTTGTAGTATCCCGGTGAAATTTAACCAAAAATCACGGTGAAAGTGGTTTTGGCGAAAAGCACAATCTTCCTGTTCGGCAAATGCAGCCAATGTCATGTTTACAGAAAGAAATATCATGTTTTCTCAGGTTTCTGAAGCTTTCTTCCTAGAAAACTCGAATGTGTGGCGTATTAGACTCCAGGTGGAACCAATTAGCGTTTGCCAGCTGAAAACAAAAACTTACATGCTAAAATGCATTCAAAACAATCAAGTCTATAGATAAATGCTAGAAAACACAAACACAGAGGCTGTAGCAAGATCTGGGATTGAGATAGCCACAACACACCGGATATTTCTGCTGTCCTCCATTCATATCCAGACAAAGTGTTGTGGAATTCGGGTGAAATTGAACCAGGAAGTCACCGTCAAAGTAGTTTTGAAGAAAATCACAATCTTTCGGTTCGGGAATTGCATCCACTCCATTGGTAACAAATAGAAATAGCATGTTTTTTCGGGATTCAGAATTGTTATGCTGAGAAAACTCGAATGCGTGCACGAATTGACTCCATGTGGAACCAATTAGCATTTGCCGGCAGAAAACAAATTGTTACATACTAAAATGCATTCAAAACAGTCAAGTCCATAGATAAAGCCCTGAAAACACAAACAAACACAGAGTCTGTATCAAGATCTGCGGTTAAGTTAGCCACAACACACTGCATATTTCTGCTTTCCTCCAGGCATATCCGGACAAAGTGTTGTGGAATTCGAGTGAAACTGAACCAAGAAATCACCGTCAAAGTGGTTTTGGAGAAAAGCAGAATCTTTCTATTGCTCAAGTGGATCCAATGCCATATTTACAAGAGAAATAGCATGTTTTCTCGGGATTCTGAGTTGTTCTTCCTAGAAAACTCCAATGTGAGGAGGAATTGACTATATGTGGGACCAATTAGCGTTTGCCGGCAGAAAACAAAAAAGTACATGCTAAAATGCATTCAAAACCATGAAGTCCGTAGATAAATGCCAGAACACAGACACAGAGGCTGTAGCAAGATCTGGGATTGAGATAGCCACAAGACACCGGATATTTCTGCTTTCCTCTAGGCTTATCCAGAAAAAGTGTTGTGGAATTCGGGTGAAACTGAACCAAGAAATCACCGTAAAAGTGGTTTTGAGGAAAGCACAATCTTTCTGTTCGGCAAGTGGATCCAATGTCATGTTTATAAACAGAAATAGCATGTGTTCTACGGATTCTGAATTGTTCTGCTGAGAAAACTGGAATGTGTGGAGGAATGACTCCATGTGGAACCAATTAGTGTTTGCCGGCAGAAAACAAAAAGTTACATGCTAAAATGCATTCAACACCGTCAAGTCCATAGATAATGCCCAGAAATCACAAACAAACACAGAGGCTGTAGAAAGATCTGGGATTGAGATACCCACAACACACTGGATATTTCTGCTTTCCTCCAGGCATATCCGGACAAAGTGTTGTGGAATTTGGGAGAAATTTCACCAAAAAATCACCATGAAAGTGGTTTTGGAGAAAAGCACAATCTTTGTGTTCGACATGTGGATCGACTGCCATGTTTACAAAGAGATATATCATGTTTTCTCGGATTCTGAATGGTTCTGCGAGAAAACACGAATGCGTGGATGAATTGACTCCATGTGGAACCAATTAGCATTTGCCGGCAGAAAACAAAAAAAAAATGCTGAAATGCATTCAAAACCGTCAAGTCCTTAGATAAAACCCAGAAAACACAAACAAAGAGGCTGTAGCAAGATCTGGGATTGAGATAGCCACAACACACTGGATATTTCTGCTTTCCTCCAGGCATATCCAGACAAAGTGTTGTGGAATTTGGGTGAAAGTTAACTAAAAAATCACCGTCAAAGTGGTTTTGGAGAAAAGCACAATCTTTCTTTTTGGGACGTGCATCCAGTGCCATGTTTACCAACTGAAGTAGCATGTTTTCTCGGATTCTGAATTGTTCTGCATAGAACACTCAAATGTGTGGAGGAATTTGCTTCATGTGGAATTCATAAGTGTTTGCCGGCAGAAAACAAAAAAAAATGCTGAAATGCATTCAAAACCGTCAAGTCCTTAGATAAAGCCCAGAAAACACAAACAAAGAGGCTGTAGCAAGATCTGCGATTGAGATTGCCACAACGCAATGGATATTTCTGCTTTCCTTCAGGCATATCCAGACAAAGTGTTGTGGAATTCGGGTTAAAGTTAACCAAAAAATCACCGTCAAAGTGGTTTTGGAGAAAAGCACAATCTTTCTGTTCGGCAAGTACATCCAGAGGCACGTTTACGAACAGAAATAGCATGTTTTCTCGGGATTCTGAATTGTTCTGCAAGAAGACTCGAATGTGTGGAGGAACTGACTCCATGTGGAACCAATTAGCATTTCCCGGCAGAAAACAAAATGTTACATGCTAAAATGCATTCAACACCCTCAAATCTGTAGATAAAGCCCAGAAACATGAACAAACACAGAGGCTGTAGCAAGATCTGGGATTCAGATAGCCACAACACACCGGATATTTCTGCTTTCCTCCAGGCATATCAGGACAAAGTGTTGTGGAATTCGGGTGAAAGGTAACCACAAAATCACCGTCAAAGTGGTTTTGGAGAAAAGCACAATCTTTCTGTTCGGCAAGTGGATCCATTGCCATGTTTACGAACAGAAATAGCATGTTTTCACTGGATTCTGAATTGTTTTGCCAAGAACACTCGAATGTGTGGAGGAATTTACTTCATGTGGAATCAATTAACGTTTGCTGTCAGAAAAAAAGTTATATGCTAAAATGCATTCAAAATCGTCAAGTCCATAGATAAAGCCCAGAAAACAGAAACAAACACAGAGGATGTAGCAAGATCTGGGATTGAGATAGCACAACACACCGGATATTTCTGCTTTCCTCCAAGCATATCCGGACAAAGTGTTGTGGAATTTGGGTGAAATTGAACCAAAAATCACCGTCAAAGTGGTTTTGGAGAAAAGCACAATCTTTCTGTTCGGGAAGTGCATCCAATGCCATGTTACAAACAGAAAGAGCATGTTTTCTTGCGATTCTGAATTGTACTGCCTAGAAAACTCGAATGTGTGGATGAAATGACTCCATGTGGAACCAATTAGCGTTTGCCGGAAGTAAACAAAAAGTTACGTGCTAAAATACATTCTAAACCATCAATTCCGTAGATAAAGCCCAGAAAACACAAACAAACCCAGAGGCTGTAGCAAGATCTGGGATTGAGATCGCCACAACACACCGGATATTTCTGCTTTCCTCCAGGCATATCCAGAGAACGTGTGGTGGAATTCAGGTGAAATTTAACCAATAAATCAACGTCAAATTGGTTTTGAAAAAAGCACAATCTTTACGTTCGGGAAATGCATCCACTGCCATGTTTACAACAGAAATGGTATGTTTTCTCAGGATTCTGAATTGTTCAGCCGAGAAAACTCGAATGTGTGGAGGAATTGACTCCATGTGGAACCAATTAGAGTTTACCGGCAGAAAACAAAAAGTTACATGCTAAAATGCATTCAAAACTGTCAAGTCCATAGATAATGCCCAAAAAAAACACAAACAAACACAGAGGCTGTAGCAAGATCTGGGATTGAGATAGCCACAACACACCGGATATTTCTGCTTTTCTCCAGGCTATCCGGACAAAGTGTTGTGGAATTCATGTGAAATTTAACCAAAAAATCACCGTCAAAGAGGTTTTGCAGAAGCACAATCTTTCTGTTCGGCATGTGGATCAAATGCCATGTTTAAAAGAGATATATCATGTTTTCTCGGATTCTGAATTGTTCTGTTGAGAAAACATGAATGCGTGGATGAATTGACTCCATGTGGAACCAATGAGCGTTTGCCAGCAGAAAACAAACAGTTACGTGCTAAAATGCATTCAACACCCTCAAGTCCATAGATAAAGCCAAGAAAACACAAACAAACCCAGAGGCTGGAGCAAGGTCTGGGGTTGAGATCGCCACAACACACCGGATATTTCTGCTTTCCTCCAGGCATATCCGGACAAAGTGTTGTGGAATTCAGGTGAAATTTCACCAAAAAATCACCGTCAAAGTGGTTTTGGAGAAAAGCAGAATATTTCTGTTCGGCAAGTGCAACCAGTGCCATTGTAACAAATAAAAATTGCATGTTTTCTCTGGATTCTGAATTTTTCTGCCTAGAACACTCGTATGTGTGGAGGAATTGACTCCATGTGGAACCAATTACCGTTTGCCAGCAGAAAGCAAAAAGTTACATGCTAAAATGCATTCAAAACCGTCAAGTCCGTAGATAAAGGCCAGAATACACAAACAAACACGGAGGCTGTAGTAAGATCTGGGATTGAGATAGCCACAACACACCGGATATTTCTGCTTTCCTCCATTCATATCCGGAAAAAGTGCTGTGGAATTCAGGTGAAAATGAACCAAAAAATCACCGTCAAAGTGGTTTTGGAGAAACGCACAATCTTTGTGTTCGGGAAATGCATCCAGTGCCATGTTTACAACAGAAATGGCATGTTTTCTCTGCATTCTGAATTGTTCTTCCGAGAAAATTCGAATGTGTGGAGGAATTTATTTCATGGGGAACCAATTAGTGTGTGCCGGCAGAAAACAAACAGCTACGTGCCAAAATGCATTCAAAACCGTCAAGTCCGTAGATAAAGCCCAGAATACACAAACAAACCCAGAGGCTGTAGTAAGATCTGGGATTGAGATAGCCACAACGCACCGGATATTTCTGCTTTCCTCAATTCATATCCAGAAAAAGTGTTGTGGAATTCAGGAGAAATTGAACCAAAAAATCACCGTCAAAGTGGTATTGGAGAAACGAACAATATTTCCGATCGCCAAATGCATCCAATCCCATGTTAACAGCAGAAATGTCATGTTCTCTCGGGATTATGAATTGTTCTGCCAAGAAACCTCTAATGTGTTGAGAAATTGAACCATGTGAAACCAATTAGCGTTTGCCAGCAGAAAACAAAATGTTACATGCTAAAATGCATTCAACACCCACAAGTCCATACAGAAAGCTCAAAAAACACAAACAAACAAAGAGGCTGTGGCAAGATCTGGGGCTGAGATAGGCACAAGACACTGGATATTTCTGCTTTCCTCCAGGCATATCTGGTAAAAGTGTTGTGGAATTCAGGTGAAATTTCACCAAAAAATCACCGTCAAAGAGGTTTTGGAGAAAAGCAGAATCTTTCTGTTCGGCTAGTAGATCCAATGCCATGTTTATAGACAGAAATGGCATTTTTTCTCGAGATTCTGAATTGTTCTCCTGAGAAAACTCAAATGTGTGGAGGAATTGACTCCATGTGCAACCAATTAGCGTTTGCAAGCAGAAAACAAAAAGTTACATGCTAAAATGCATTCAACACCCTCAAGTCCGTAGATCAAGCCCAGAAAACACAAACAAACACAGAGGCTGTAGCAAGATCTGGGATTGAGATAGCCACAACACACCGGATATTTCTGCTTTCCTCCAGGCATATCCGGACAATGTGTTGTGGAATTCAGGTGAAATTGAACCAAAAAATCACCGTCAAAGTAGTTTTGGGGAAAGGCACAATCTTTCTGTTCAAGAAGTGCATCCAGTGCCATGGTAACAAATACAAATAGCATGTTTTCTCTGGATACTGGATTGTTCTGCCGAGAACACTCGAATGTGTGGAGGAATTGACTCCATGTGGAACCAATTAACATTTACCGGTAGAAACAAAATGTTACATGCTAAAATGAATTCAACACACTCAAGTCCGTAGATAAAGCCCAGAAAACACAAACAAACACAGAGGCTGTGGCAAGATCTGGGATTGAGATAGCCACAACACACCAGATATTTCTGCTTTCCTCCAGTATTAATTGGAAAAAGTGTTGTGGAATTCAGGTGAAATTTCACCAAAAAATCACCGTCAAAGTGGTTTTGGAGAATACCACAATCTTTCTGTTCCTCAAGAGGATCCAATGTCATGTTTACAAACAGAAATAGCATGTTTTCTCGGGATTCTGAATTGTTCTACCGAGAATACTCGAATGTGTGGAGGAATTGACTCCATGTGGAACCAATTAGTTTTTAACGGCAGAAAACAAAAATTTACATGCTAAAATGCATTCAAAACCTTCAAGTCCGTAGGTAAGCCCAGAAAACACAAACAAACACAGAGGGTGTAGGACGATCCTGGATTGAGATAGCCACAACACACCGGATGTTTCTGCTTTCCTCCAGGCATATCCGTACAAAATGTGGTGGAATTCGGGTGAAATTGAACCAAAAAATCGCCGTCAAAGTGGTTTTGGAGAAAAGCAGAATCTTTTTGTTTGGGAAGTGCATCAAATGCCATGTTTACCAACTGAAGTAGCATGTTTTCTCGAATTTTGAATTGTTCTGCCGAGAAAAGACAAATGCGTTGTGGAATAGACTCCATGTGGAACCAATTAGCATTTACTGGCACAAAACAAAAAGTTACGTGCTAAAATGCATTCAAAACCGTCAAGTCCATAGATAAAGCCCAGAAAACACAAACACAGAAGCTGTAGCAAGATCTGGGATTGAGATAGCCAGAACATACCAGATATTTCTGCTTTCCTCCCTGCATATACGGACAAAGTGTTGTGGAATTCGGGTGAAATTTAACCAAAAAATCACTGTCAAAGTGGTTTTGGAGAAAAGCACAATCTTTGTGTTCGGCCTGTGGATGGAATGCCATGGTTACAAAGAGATATATCATGTTTTCTCAGATTCTGAATGGTTCTGCCGAGAAAACATGAATGCGTGGATGAATTGACTCCATGTGGAACCAATTAGCGTTTGCAAGCAGAAAACAAAAAGTTACGTGCTAAAATGCATTCAAAACCCTCAAGTCCTTAGATAAAGCCCAGAAAACACAAACAAAGAGGCTGTAGCAAGATCTGGGATTCAGATAGCCACAACACACCGGATATTTCTGCTTTCCTGCAGGCATATCAGGACAAAGTGTTGTGGATTTCGGGTGAAAGGTAACCACAAAATCACCGTCAAAGTGGTTTTGGAGAAAAGCACAATCTTTCTGTTCGGCAAGTGGATCCAGTGCCATGTTTACGAACAGAAATAGCATGTTTTCACTGGATTCTGAATTGTTTTGCCAAGAACACTCGAATGTGTGGAGGAATTTACTTCATGTGGAATCAATTAGCGTTTGCTGTCAGAAAAAAAGTTATATGCTAAAATGCATTCAAAATCGTCAAGTCCATAGATAAAGCCCAGAAAACAGAAACAAACAAAGAGGCTGTAGAAAGATCTGGGATTGAGATAGCCACAACACACCGGATATTTCTGCTTTCCTCCAAGCATATCTGGACAAAGTGTTGTGGAATTTGGGTGAAATTGAACCAAAATTCACCGTCAAAGTGGTTTTGGAGAAAAGCACAATTTTCTGTTCGGGAAGTGCATCCAATGCCATGTTGCAAACAGAAAGAGCATGTTTTCTTAGGATTCTGAATTGTACTGCCTAGAAAACTCGAATGTGTGGATGAAATGACTCCATGTGGAACCAATTAGCGTTTGCTGGAAGTAAACAAAAAGGTACATGCTAAAATACATTCTAAACCATCAATTCCATAGATAAAGCCCAGAAAACACAAACAAACACAGAGGCTATAGCAGGATCTTTGATTGAGATCGCCACAACACACCGGATATTTCTGCTTTCCTCCAGGCTTATGCGGAGAAAGTGTGGTGGAATTCAGGTGAAATTGAACCAAAAAATCACCGTCAAAGTGGTTTTCAAGAAAAGTACAATCTTTTTGTTCGAGAAGTGCTTCCAATGCATGTTAAAAACAGAAATAGCATGTTTTCTCGTATTTTGAATTATTCTGCCGAGAAAAGATGAATGCATGGTGGAATTGACTCCATGTGGAACCAATTAGCGTTTGCTGGCAGAAAACAAACAGTTACGTGCTAAAATGCATTCAACACCTTCAAGTCCATAGAGAAATCCCAGAAAACACAAACACAGAGGCTGTAGCCAGATCTGGGATTGAGATGGTGACAACACACCGGATATTTGTGCTTTCCTCCAGGCATATCCGGTCAATTTTTGTGGAATTCAGGTGAAATTGAACCAAAAAATCACCGTCAAAGTGGTTTTGGAGAAAAGCACAATCTTTCTGTTCAGGAAGTGCATCCACTGCCATGTTTACAAACAGAAATAGCATTTTTTCTCGGGATTCTGAATTGTTCTGCCGAGAAAACTCGAATGTGTGGAGGTATTGATCCATGTGGAACCAATTAGTGTTTGCCGGCACAAAACAAAAAGTTACGGGCTTAAATGCATTCAACCCCCTCAAGTCCGTAGATAAAGGCCAGAATACACAAACACAGAGTCTGCAGTAAGATCTGGGATTGAGATAGCCACAACACACCAGATATTTCTGCTTTCCTCCAAGCATATCCGGACAAAGTGTTGTGGAATTCGGGTGAAATTGAACCAAAAAATCGCCGTCAAAGTGGTTTTGGAGAAACGCACAATCTTTGTGTTCAGGAAATGCATCCAGTGCCATGTTTACAACAGAAATGGCATGTTTTCTCGGGATTCTGAATTGTTCTGCTGAGAAAACTGGAATGTGTGGAGGAATGACTTCATGTGGAACCAATTAGTGTTTGCTGGCAGAAAACAAAAAGTTACATGCTAAAATGCATTCAACACCGTCAAGTCCATAGATAATGCCCAGAAATCACAAACAAACACAGAGGCTGTAGCAAGATCTGGGATTGAGATACCCACAACACACCGGATATTTCTGCTTTTCTCCAGGCATATCCGGACAAAGTGTTGTGGAATTCATGTGAAATTTAACCAAAAAATCACCGTCAAAGTGGTTTTGGAGAAAAGCACAATCTTTGTGTTCGGCATGTGGATCGAATGCCATGTTTACAAAGAGATATATCATGTTTTCTCGGATTCTGAATGGTTCTGCTGAGAAAACTGGAATGTGTGGAGGAATGACTCCATGTGGAACCAATTAGCATTTGCCGGCAGAAAACAAAAAAAATGCTGAAATGCATTCAAAACCGTCAAGTCCTTAGATAAAGCCCAGAAAACACAAACAAAGAGGCTGTAGCAAGATCTGGGATTGTGATAGCCACAACACACTAGGTATTTCTGCTTTCCTCCAGGCATATCCAGACAAAGTGTTGTGGAATTTGGGTTAAAGTTAACCAAAACATCACCGTCAAAGTGGCTTTGGAGAAAAGCACAATCTATCTTTTTGGGACGTGTATCCAGTTTCATGTTTACGAACAGAAATAGCATGTTTTCTCGGATTCTGTATTGTTCTGCATAGAACACTCAAATGTGTGGAGGAATTTGCTTCATGAGGAATTCATAAGTGTTTGCCGGCAGAAAACAAAAAAAAAATGCTGAAATGCATTCAAAACCGTCAAGTCCTTAGCACAATCTTTCATTTCGGGAAGTACATACAGTGCCATGTTTACAAACAGAAGTAGCATGTTTTCTCAGATTCTGAATTGTTCTGCCGAGAAACACGAATGTGTGGAGGAATTGACTCCATGTGGAACCAATTAGCGTTTGCCGGCACAAAACAAAAAGTTACGGGCTTAAATGCATTCAAAACCGTCAAGTCCGTAGATAAAGCCCAGAAAACACAAACAAACACAGAGGCTGTAGCAAGCTCTGGGATTGAGATGGTGACAACACACCGGATATTTCTACTTTCCTCCAGACATTACAGGAAAAAGTGTTGTGGAATTCGGGTGAAATTGAACCAAAAAATCACCGTCAAAGTGGTTTAGGGGAAAAGCACAATCTTTCTGTTCGTCAAGTGGATCAAATGCCATCTTTATAAACAGAAATAGCATGTTTTCTCGGGATTCTGTATTGTTCTGCCGAGAAAACTCTAATGTGTGGAGGAATTGACTCCATGTGGAAACAATTAGCTTTTGCCGGCAGAAAACAAAATGTTACATGCTAAAATGCATTCAAAACAGTCAAGTCCATAGATAAAGCCCAGAAAACACAAACAAACACAGAAGCTATAGCAAGATCTGGGATTGAGATAGCCACAACACACCGGGTATTTCTGATTTCCTCCAGGCATATCCGGATAAAGTGTTGTGGAATTCAGGTGAAATTGAGCCAAAAAATCACCGTCAAAGTGGTTTTGGAGAAAAGCACAACCTTTCTGTTCAGGAAATTCATCCAGTGCCATCTTTACATACAGATGTAGCATGTTTTCTGGGGATTCTGAATTGTTCTGCCGAGAAAACACGAATGTGTGGAGGAAATGACTCCATGTGGAACCAATTAGCATTTGCCTGCAGAAAACAAAAAGTTACATGCTAAAATGCATTCAAAACATTGATCCATAGATACAGCCCAGAAATCACAAACAAACACAGAGGCTGTAGCAAGATCTGGGATTGAGATCGCCACAACACACCGGATATTTCTGCTGTCCTGCAGGCATATCCGGACAAAGTGTTGTGGAATTCGAGTGAACCTGAACCAAGAAATCATCGTCAAATTGGTTTTAGAGAAAAGCACAAATTTTCTGTTTGGCAAGTGGATCCACTCCCATGGTAACAAATAGAAATAGCATGTTTTCTCTGGATTCGGAATTGTTCTGCTGAGAAAACTTGAATGCATGCACGAATTGACAACTTGTGGAACCAATTAGCATTTGCCAGCAGAAAACAAATTGTTACATGCTAAAATGCATTCAAAATCGTCGTGTCCGTAGATAAGGCCCAGAAAAGACAAAGAAACACAGAGGCTGTAGCAAGATCTGGGATTGAGATAGCCACAACACACCAGATATTTCTGCTTTCCTCCAGGCATATCCGGACAAAGTGTTGTGGAATTCGGGTGAAATTTCACCAAAAAAGCACCGTCAAAGTGGTTTTGGAGAAAAGCACAATCTTTTAGTTTGGCAAGTGGATACAATGCCATATTTACAAAGAGAAATAGCATGTTTTCAAAGGATTCTGAATTGTTCTGCCCAGAAAACTCGAATGTGAGGAGGAGTTAAATATATGTGGAACCAATTAGCGTTTGCCGGCAGAAAACAAAAAGGTACATGCTAAAATGCATTCAAAACCGTCAAGTCCGTACATAAATGCCAGAAAACACAAACACAGAGGCTGTAGCAAGATCTGGGATTGAGTTAGCCACAACACACCTGATATTTCTGCTTTTCTCCAGGCATATCCGGACAAAGTCTTGTGGAATTCGGATGAAATTGAACCAAAAAAATCACTGTAGAAGCGGTTTTGGAGAAAATCACAATCTTTCGGTTCGGCAAGTGGATCCAATGTCTTGTTTACAAACAGATACCGCATGTTTTCTCCAGATTCTGAATTATTCCGCTGAGAAAACTCGAATGTGTGGAGGAATTGATTCCATGTGGAACAATTAGCGTTTGCCAGCTGAAAACAAAATGCTACATTTTAAAATGCATTCAAAACCGTCAAGTACATAGATAAAGCCCCGAAAACACAAGCACAGAGGCTGTAGCAAGATCTGGGATTGAGATAGCCACAACACACCCGAAATTTCTGCTTACCTTCATGCATATCAGGACAAAGTGTTGTGGAATTCGGGTGAAATTTAACCAAAAAATCACCGTCAAAGTGGTTTTGGAGAAAAGTACAATCTTTCTTTTCGGGAAGTATATACAGTGCCATGTTTACAAACAGAAGTAGCATGTTTTCTCGGATTCTTAATTTTTCCCCCAAGAAAACACAAATGCGTGGAGGAATAGACTCCATGTGGAACCAATTAGCGTTTGCTGGCAGAAAACAAACAGTTACATGCGAAAATGCATTCAAAACCTTCAAGTCCGTAGATTAAGGCAGAAAACACAAACAAACACAGAGGCTGGAGCAAGATCTGGGATTGAGATGGTGACAACACACCGGATATTTCTGCTGTCCTGCAGGCATATCCGGACAAAGTGTTGTGGAATTCGGGTGAAATTTCAACAAAAAATCACCGTCAAAGTGGTGTTGGAGAAAAGCAAATATTTCTGTTCAGCTAGTGGATCCAATGCCATGTTTACAAGCAGAAATAGCATGTTTGCTGGGGATTCTGAATTGTTCTGCCAAGATAACTCGATGTGTGGCGGAATTGTTTCCATGTGGAACCAATTAGCGTTTGCCGGCAGAAAACAAAAAGGTACATGCTAAAATGCATTCAAAACCTTCAAGTCCGTAGATTAAGGCAGAAAACACAAACAAACACAGAGGCTGTAGCAAGATCTGGGATTGAGATAGCCACAACTCACCGGATATTTCTGCTTTCCTCCAGGCATATCCAAGAAACGTGTTGTAGAATTCGGGTAAAATTGAACCAGAAAGCACCGTGAAAGTGGTTTTGGAGAAAAGCACAAACTTTCTGTTCGGCAAGTGGATCCAATGCCATGTTTAAACAGAAATAGCATGTTTTCTCGAAATTCTGAATTGTTCTGCTGAGAAAACATGAATGTGTGGAGGAATTGACTCCTTGTGGAACCAATTAGCATTTGCAGGCAGAAAACAAAATGTTACTTGCTAAAATGCATTCAAAACCCTCAAGTCCTTAGATAAAGCCCAGAAAACACAAACAATCACAGAGGCTGTAGCAAGATCTGGGATTGAGATAGGCACAACACACCGGATATTTCTGCTTTGCTGCAGGCATATCCAGACAAAGCGTTGTGCAATTCGGGTGAAATTGAACCAAAAAATCACCGTCAAAGTGGTTCTAGAGAAAAGCACAATCTTTTTGTTCGGCATGTGGATCGAATGCCATGTTTACATAGAGATATAGCATGTTTTCTCGGATTCTGAATTGTTCTGCCGAGAAAACACGAATGCATGGATGAATTGACGCCATGTGAAAACAATTAGCGTTTGCCAGCAGAAAACAAAATGTTACATGCTAAAATGCATTCAACCCCCTCAAGTCCGTAGATAAAGCCCAGAAAACACAAACAAACACAGAAGCTGTAGCAAGAGCTGGGATTGAGTTAGCCACAACACACCGGGTATTTCTGCTTTCCTCCAGGCAAGTCCGGAAAAAGTGTTGTGGAATTCAGGTGAAATTGAACCAAAAAATCACCGTCAAAGTGGTTTTGGAGAAAAGCACAACCTTTCTGTTCAGGAAATTCATCCAGTGCCATCTTTACATACAGATGTAGCATGTTTTCTGGGGATTCTAAATTGTTCTGCCGAGAAAACACGAATGTGTGGAGGAATTGACTCCATGTGGAACCAATTAGCATTTACCGGCAGAAAACAAAAAGTTACATGCTAAAATGCATTCAAAACCCTGATCCATAGATACAGCCCAGAAATCACAAACACAGAGGCTGTAGCAAGATCTGGGATTGAGATCGCCACAACACACCGGATATTTCTGCGGTCCTGCAGGCATATCCGGACAGAGTGTTGTGGAATTTGAGTGAAACTGAACCAAGAAATCACCGTCAAAGTGGTTTTGGAGAAAAGCACAAATTTTCTGTTCGGCAAGTGGATCCACTCCCATGGTAACAAATAGAAATAGCTTGTTTTCTCTGGATTCGGAATTGTTCTGCTGAGAAAACTCGAATGCATGCACGAATTGGTTCCATGTGGAACCAATTAGCATTTGCCAGCAGAAAACAAATTGTTACATGCTAAAATGCATTCAAAACCATCATGTCCGTAGATAAGGCCCAGAAAAGACAAAGAAACACAGAGGCTGTAGCAAGATCTGGGATTGAGATAGCCACAACACACCAGATATTTCTGCTTTCCTCCAGGCATATCCGGACAAAGTGTTGTGGAATTCGGGTGAAATTTCACCAAAAAAGCACCGTCAAAGTGGTTTTGGAGAAAAGCACAATCTTTTAGTTTGGCAAGTGGATACAATGCCATATTTACAAAGAGAAATAGCATGTTTTCAAAGGATTCTGAATTGTTCTGCCCAGAAAACTCGAATGTGAGGAGGAGTTAAATATATGTGGAACCAATTAGCGTTTGCCGGCAGAAAACAAAAAGGTACATGCTAAAATGCATTCAAAACCGTCAAGTCCGTACATAAATGCCAGAAAACACAAACACAGAGGCTGTAGCAAGATCTGGGATTGAGTTAGCCACAACACACCTGATATTTCTGCTTTTCTCCAGGCATATCCGGACAAAGTCTTGTGGAATTCGGATGAAATTGAACCAAAAAATCACTGTAGAAGTGGTTTTGGAGAAAATCACAATCTTTCGGTTCGGCAAGTGGATCCAATGTCTTGTTTACAAACAGATACAGCATGTTTTCTCCAGATTCTGAATAGTTCTGCCGAGAAAACTCGAATGTGTGGAGGAATTGATTCCATGTGGAACAATTAGCGTTTGCCAGCTGAAAACAAAATGCTACATTTTAAAATGCATTCAAAACCGTCAAGTACATAGATAAAGCCCCGAAAACACAAGCACAGAGTGTGTAGTTAGATCTGGGATTGAGATAGCAACAATACACTGATATCTCTGCTTTCCTCCAGGCATATCCGGACAAAGTGTTGTGGAATTCGGGTGAAATTTAAACAAAAAATCACCGTCAAAGTGGTTTTGGAGAAAAGCACAATCTTTCTTTTCGGGAAGTACATACAGTGCCATGTTTACAAACAGAAGTAGCATGTTTTCTCGGATTCTGAATTGTTCCCCCGAGAAAACACGAATGCGTGGAGGAATAGACTCCATGTGGAACCAATTAGCGTTTGCTGGCAGAAAACAAGCAGTTACATGCGAAAATGCATTCCAAACCCTCAAGTCCATAGAGAAAGCCCAGAAAACACAAACAAACACAGAGGCTGGAGCAAGATCTGGGATTGAGATGGTGACAACACACCGGATATTTGTGCTTTCCTCCAGGCATATCCGGACAAAGTGTTGGGGAATTCGGGTGAAATTTCAACAAAAAATCACCGTCAAAGTGGTTTTGGAGAAAAGCAAATCTTTCTGTTCAGCTAGTGGATCCAATGCCATGTTTACAAGCAGAAATAGCATGTTTGCTGGGGATTCTGAATTGTTCTGCCAAGATAACTTGAATGTGTGGCGGAATTGACTCCATGTGGAACCAATTAGCATTTGCCGGCAGAAAACAAAAAGGTACATGCTAAAATGCATTCAAAACCTTCAAGTCCGTAGATTAAGGCAGAAAACACAAACAAACACAGAGGCGGTAGCAAGATCTGGGATTGAGATAGCCACAACTCACCGGATATTTCTGCTTTCCTCCAGGCATATCCAGACAAAGTTTTGTGGAATTCGGGTGTAATTGAACCAAGAAATCAGCGTCAAATTGGTTTTGGAAGAAAGCAAAATCTTTGTGTTCAGCAAGTGGATCCAATGCCGTGTTTATAAAGAGAAATGTCATGTTTTCTCAGGATTCTGAATTGTTCTCCTGAGAACACTCTATTGTGTGGAGGAATTCACCTCATGTGGAACCAATTAGCGTTTGCCGGCAGAAAAAAAATTTTTCCTGCTAAAATGCATTCAACAACCTCAACTCCGTAGATAAATCCAGAAAACACAAACAAACACAGAAGCTGTAGTAAGATCTGAGATTGAGATAGCCACAACACACCGGATATGTCTCCTTTCCTCCAGGCATATGAAGACAAGTGTTGTGGAATTCATTTGAAATTTAACCAAACAATCACCGTCAAAGTGGTTTTGAGAAAAGCACAATCTTTCTTTCGGGAAGTTCATACAGTGCCATGTTTACACACAGAAGTAGCATGTTTTCTCGGATTCTGAATTGTTCCCCCGAGAAAACACGAATGCGTGGAGGAATTGACTCCATGTGGAACCAATTAGTGTTTGCCAGCAGAAAACAAACAGTTACATGCTAAAATGCATTCAACACCCTCAAGTCCATAGAGAAAACCCAGAAAACACAAACAATCACAGAGGCTGTAGCAAGATCTGGGATTGAGATGGTGACAACACACCGGATATTTGTGCTTTCGTATAGGCATATCCGGACAAAGTGTTGTGGAATTCGGGTGAATTTTCAACAAAAAATCACCTTCAAAGTGGTTTTGGAGAAAAGCACAATCTTTCTGTTCAGGAAGTGCATCCACTGCTATGTTTACTAACAAAAAATAGCATGTTTTCTCGGGATTCTGAATTGTTTTGCCGAGAAAACTCGAATATGTGGAGGAATTGACTCCATGTGGAACCAATTAGCGTTTGCCGGTAGAAAACAAAAAGTTACCTGCTTAAATGCATTCAACACCCTCAAGTCCGTAGAAAAAGCCCAGAAAACACAAACACAGAGGCTGCAGCAAGATCTGGGATTGAGATAGCCACAACACACCGGATATTTCTGCTTTCCTCCAGGCATATCCAGAAAACGTGTTGTGGAATTCTGGTGAAATTGAACTAAAAAGCACCGTCAAAGTGGTTTTGGAGAAAAGCACAACCTTTCTGTTCGGCAAGTGGATCCAATGCCATGTTTACAAACAGAAATAGCATGTTTTCTTTTATTCTGAATTGTTCTGCCTAGAAAACACGAATGTGTGGAGGAATTGAATCCATGTGGAACCAATTAGCGTTTGCCGGCAGAAAACAAAATGTTACATGCTAAAATGCATTCCACACCCTCAAGTGCATAGATAAAGCACAGAAAACACAAACAAACCCAGAGGCTGGAGCAAGATCTGGGATTGAGATAGCCACAACACACCGGATATTTCTGATTTCCTCCATGCATATCTGGACTAAGTCTTGTGGAATTCGTTGAAATTGAACCAAAAAATCACCATCAAAGAGGTTTTGGAGAAAAGCACAATCTTTCTGTTTGGCGTGTGGATCGAATGCCATTTTACACAGAGATATAGCATGTTTTCTCGGATTCTGTATTGTTCTGCCGAGAAAACACGAATGTGCGGAGGAATGGACTCCATGTGGAACCAAGTGGGGTTTGCCGGCAGAACACAAAATGTTACATTTTAAAATGCATTCAAAACCATCAAGTATGTAGATAAAGCCCCGAAAACACAAAGAAACACAGAGGCTGGAGCAAGATCTGGGATTGAGATGGTGACAACACACCGGATATTTCTGCTGTCCTGCAGGCATATCCGGACAAAGTGTTGTGGAATTCGGGTGAAATTTCAACAAAAAATCACCGTCAAAGTGGTTTTGGAGAAACACACAATCTTTCTGTTCAGGAAAGGCATCCAGTGCCATGGTAACAAATAGAAATATCATGTTTCTCGAGATTCTGAATTGTTCTGCCGAGAAAACACCAATGCGTGGAGGAATTGACTCCATGTGGAACCAATTAGCATTTGCCGGCAGAATACAACATGTTACATGCTAAAATACATTCAAAACCGTCAAGTATGTAGATAAAGCCCCGAAAACACAAAGAAACACAGAGGCTGTAGCAAGATCTGGGATTGATGTGGTGACAACACACCGGATATTTGTGCTTTCGTATAGGCATATCCGGACAAAGTGTTGTGGAATTCGGGTGAATTTTCAAAAAAAATCACCGTCAAAGTGGTTTTGGAGAAACACACAATCTTTCTGTTCAGGAAAGGCATCCAGTGCCATGGTAACAAATAGAAATATCATGTTTCTCGAGATTCTGAATTGTTCTGCCGAGAAAACACCAATGTGTGGAGGAATTGACCCCATGTGGAACCAATTAACATTTGCCGGCAGAATACAACATGTTACATGCTAAAATACATTCAAAACTGTCAAGTCCGTATAAAGCCAAGAAAACACAAACAAACACGGAGGCTGTACCAAGATCTGAGATTGAGATAGCCACAACACACTGGATATCTCTGCTTTCCTCCAGGCATATCCGGACAAAGTGTTGTGGAATTCGGTTGAAATTTCACCAAAATATCACCATCAAAGTGGTTTTGGAGAAAAGCACAAGCTTTCTGTTCGGGAATTGCATCCACTCCCATGGTAACAAATAGAAATAGCATGTTTTCCAGGATTCAGAATTGTTATGCTGAGAAAACTCGAATGTGTGCACAGATTGACTCCATGTGGAACCAATTAGCATTTGCCGGCAGAAAACAAATTGTTACATTTTAAAATGCATTCAAAACTATCAAGTCCGTAGATAAATGCTAGAAAACACAAATGCAGAGGCAGTAGCAAGATCTGGGATTGAGATAGCCAGAACACACCGGATATTACTGCTTTCCACCCGGCATATCCGGACAAAGTGTTGTGGAATTCGGGTGAAATTTCACCAAGAAATCACCGTCAAAGTGGTTTTGGAGAAAAGCACAATCTTTATGTTCGGGAACTGGATCCAATGTCATGTTTATAAACAGAAATAGCATGTTTTCTCCGGATTCTGAATTGATCTGCTGAGAAAACTCGAATGTGTGGAGGAATGGACTCCATGTGGAACCAAGTGGGGTTTGCCGGCAGAACACAAAATGTTACATTTTAAAATGCATTCAAAACCGTCAAGTACGTAGATAAAGCCCCGAAAACACAGAGAAACACAGAGGCTGTAGCAAGATCTGGGATTGAGATAGCCACAACACACCGGATATTTCTGCGGTCCTGAAGGCATATCCGGACAAAGTGTTGTGGAATACGGTTGAAACTGAACCAAGAAATCACCGTCAAAGTGGTTTTGGAGAAAAGCACAATCTTTCTGTTCGGCAAGCGGATCCAATGCCATATTTAAAAGAGAAATAGCATGTTTTCTCGGGATTCTGAATTGTTCTGCCAAGAAAACTCGAATGTGAGGAGGAATTGACTATATGTGGAACCAATTAGTGTTTGCCGGCAGAAAACAAAAAGGTACATGCTAAAATGCATTCAAAACTGTCAAGTCCCTAGATAAAGCCCAGAAAACACAAACATATACAGAGGCTGTAGCAAGATCTGGGATTGAGATAGCCACAACACACCGAATATTTCTGCTTTCCTCCAGGCATATCCGGACAAAATGTTGTGGAATTCGGGTGAAATTTAACCAAAAAGTCACCGTCAAAGTTCTTTTGGAGAAAAGCGCAACCTTTCTATTCAGCAAGTGGATGCAATGCCATGTTTACAACAGAAATAGCATGTTTACTTGGGATTCTGAATTTTCCTGCTGAGAAAACTCGAATGCGTGGAGGAATTGACTCCCTGTGGAACGAGTTAGCATTTGCAGGCAGAAAACAAACAGTTACATGCTAAAATGCATTCAAAACCGTCAAGTCCGTAGCTAAAGCCAGAAAACACAAACACAGAGGCTGTAGCAAGATCTGGGATTGAGATAGCCACAACACACCGGATATTTCTGCTTTTCTCCAGGCATATCCAGAGAATTTGTTGTGGATTTCGGGTGAAATTAAACCAAAAAAATCACTGTCAAAGTGGTTTTGGAGAAAAGCACAATCTAACTGTTCGTCAAGTGGATCCAATATCATGTTTACAAACAGAAATAGCATGTTTTCTCGGGATTCTGAATTCTTCTTCCGAGAAAACTCGAATGTGTGGAGGAAATGAGTCCATGTGGAACCAATTAGCATTTGCAAGCAGAAAACAAAGAGGTACATGCTAAAATGCATTCAAAATTGTCAAGTCCGTAGATAAAGCCCAGAAAACACAAACAAAAACAGACGCTATAGCAAGATCTGGGATTGAGATAGCCACACCACACCAGATACTTCTGCTTTCATCTAGGCATATCCGGAGAAAGTGTTGTCGAATTTGGGTGAAATTTCACCAAAAAGTCACCGTCAAAGTGGTTTTGTAGAAAAGCACAATCTTTCTGTCCGGAAAGTGGATCCACTGCCATGTTTACAAACAGAAATAGCATGTTTTCTCGGGATTCTGAATTGCTCTGCCGAGAAAACTCAAATGTGTAGAGGATTTGACTCCATGTGGAACCCATTATGTTTTGCCGGCAGAAAACAAACATTTACATGCTAAAATGCATTCAAAACTGTCAAGTCTGTAGATAAAGCCCAGAATACACAAACACAGAGGCTGTAGCAAGATCTGGGATTGAGAGAGACACAACACACTGGATATTTCTGCTTAACTCCAGGCATATCCGGAGAAAGTGTTGTCGAATTCAGGTGAAATTTCATCAAAAAATCACTGTCAAAGTGGTTTTAAAGAAAGCACAATCTTTCTGTTCATCAAGTGGATCCAATATCATGTTGACAAACAGAAATAGCATGTATTCTCGGAATTCTGAATTGGTCTGCAGAGAAAACTCGAATGTGTGGAAGATTTGACTCCATGTGGAACCCATTAGGTTTTGCCAGCAGAAAACAAAGAGTTACATGCTAAAATGCATTCAAAACCATCAAGTCCATAGATAAAGCCCAGAAAACACAAACAAACACAGAGGCTGTAGCAAGATCTGGGATTGAGATAGCCACAACACACCGGATATTTCTGCTTTCCTCCAGGCATATCCGGACAAACTGTTGTGGTATTCGGGTGAAATTGAACCAAAAAATCACTGTCAGAGCGGTTTTGGGGAAAAGCACAATCTTTCTGTTTGGCAAGTGGATCCAATGCCATGTTTAAAAACAGAAATAGCATGTTGTCTCGGGATTCTTAATTGTTCTGCCGAGAAAACTCAAATGTGTAGAGGATTTGAATCCATGTGGAACCAATTAACTTATGCCGCGAGAAAACATAAAGTTACATGCTAAAATGCATTAAAACCCTTCAAATCTGTAGATAAAGGCCAGAAAACACAAAAAAAAACACATAGGCTGTAGCAAGATCTGGGATTGAGATAGACACAAACACTGGATATTTCTGCTTTCCTCCAGGCATATCCTGACAAAGTGTTGTGTAATTCGTGTGAAATTTCACCAAAAAAATCACTGTCAAAGTGATTTGGAGAAAAGCACAATCTTTCTGTTCGGTAAGTGGATCCAATGTAATGTTTGCAAACAGAAATAGCATGTTTCTTCGGGATTATGAATTGTTCTGCCGAGAAAACTCAAACGTGTGGAGGAATTGACTCCATGTGGAACCCATTAGGGTTTGCCGGCAGAAAACAAACAGTTACATGCTAAAATGCATTCAAAACTGTCAAGTACATACATAAAGCCCAGAAAACACAAAAAAACGCAGAGGCTGTAGCAAGATCTGGGATTCAGATAGCCACAACACACCGGATATTTCTGCTTTCCTCCAGGCATATCCGGACAACGTGTTGTGGTATTCGGGTGAAATTAAACCAAAAAAATCATTGTCAAAGTGGTTTTGGAGAAAAGAACAATCTTTCTATTCGCAAATGGATCCAATGTCATGTTTACAAACAGAAATTGCATGTTTTCTCTGGATTCTGAATTGTTCAGCCGAGAAAACTCGAATGTGTGGAGGAATTGAGTCCATGTGGAACCAATTATCGTTTGCCTGCAGAAAACAATATGTTACATGCTAAAATGCATTCAAAACTCTCAAGTCCTTGATAAAGCCCAGAAAACACAAACAAACAAGAGGCTGTAGCAAGATCCGGGATTGAGATAGCCACAACACACTGGATATTTCTGCTTTCATCTAGGCATATCCGGAGAAAGTGTTGTCGAATTTGGGTGAAATTTCACCAAAAAGTCACCGTCAAAGTGGTTTTGGAGAAAAGCACAATCTCTCTGTTCGGCAAGTGGATCCAATATCATGTTTACAAACAGAAATAGCATGTTTTCTCGGAATTCTGAATTGCTCTGCCGAGAAAACTCGAATGTGTAGGGGAATTGAATCCCTGTGGATTGAGTTAGCATTTGCAGGCAGAAAACAAACAGTTACATGCTAAAATGCATTCAAAACCGTCAAGTCCGTAGCTAAAGCCAGAAAACACAAACACACACAGAGGCTTAGCTAGATCTGGGAATGAGATAGCCACGATACACCGGATATTTCTGCTTTCATCCAGGCATATCCGGACAATGTTTTGTGGAATTCGGGTGAAATTTAAACAAAAAATCACCGTCAAAGATGTTTTGGAGAAAACCACAATCTTTCTGTTCGGCAAGTGAATCCAATGTCATGTTAGCAAACAGAAATAGCATGTTTTCTCTGGATTCTGAATTTTTCTGCCGAGAAAACTCAAATGTGTGGAGATATTGAGTCCATGTGGAACCTATTAGCGTTTGCCGGCAGAAAACAAAATGTTACATGATATAATGCATTCAAAACCCTCAAGTCCATAGATGAAGCCCAGAAAACACAAACAAACACAGAGGCTGTAGCAAGATCCGGGATTGTGACAGCCACAACACACTGGATATTTCTGCTTTCCTCCAGGCATATCCGGACAAAGTGTTGATGAATTTGGGTGAAATTTCACCAAAAAATCAACGTCAAAGTGGTTTAGGATAAAAGCACAATCTTTCTGTTCGGCAAGTGGATCCAATGCCATGTTTATAATGGAAATAGCATGTTTTCTCGGAATTCGGAATTCCTCTGCAGAGAAAACTCGAATGTTTGGAGGAATAGAATCCATGTGGAACCTATTAGCATTTGCAGGCAGAAAACAAAAAGGTACATGCTAAAATGCATTCAAAACCGTCAAGTCCGTAGTTAAATTAGAAAACACAAACAAACACAGAGGCTGTAGCAAGATCCGGGATTTAGACAGCCACAGCACTCCGGATATTTCTGCTTTCCTCCAGGCATATCCCGACAAAGTGTTGTGGAATTCGGGTGAAATTTCAACAAAAAATCACCGTCAAAGTGGTTTTGAAGAAAACCACAATCTTTCTTTTCGGAAAGTGGATCCAATGGCATGTTTACAAAGAGAAATAGAATGTTTTCTCAGGATTCTGTATTGTTATGCCAAGAAAATTTGAATGTATGGAGGAATTGACTCCATTGAAACCAATTAGAGTTTGCTGGCAGAAAACAAAAAGTTACATGCTAAAATGCATTCAAATCCATCAAGTCCATAGATAAAGCCCAGAAAACACAAACAAACACAGAGGCTGTAGCAAGATCTGGGATTGAGATAGCCACAACACACGGGATATTTCTGCTTTCCTCCAGGCATATCCGGACAAAGCGTTGTGGAATTCTGGTGAAATTCAACCAAAAAATCACCGTCAGAGTGGTTTTGGAGAAAACCACAATCTTTCTGTTCGGGAAGTGGATCCAATGTCATGTGTACAAACAGAAATAGAATGTTTTCTCGGGATTATGAATTATTCTGTGGAGAAAACTCGAATGTGTGGACTAATTGACTCCATGTGGAACCAATTATTGTTTGCCGGCAGAAAACTAAATGTTCCATGCTAAAATGCATTCAAAACCTTCAAGTCCATAGATAAATCCAAGAAAACACAAACAAACACAGAGGCTGTACCAAGATCTGGGATTGAGAAAGACACAACACACCAGATATTTCTGATTTCCTCCAGGCATATCCGGACAAAGTGTTGCGGAATTTGGGTGAAATTTCACAAAAAATCACCGTCAAAGTGGTTTTGGAGAAAAGCACAATCTTTCTGTCCGGCAAGTGGATCCACTGCCATGTTTACAAAGAGAAATAGCATGTTTTCTCTGGATTCTGAATAGTTCTGCACAGAAAACTCGAATTAGTGGATGAATTGACTCCATGTGGAACCAATTAGCATTTGCTGTCAGAAAACAAAACGTTACATGCTATAATGCATTCAAAACCATCAAGTCCATACATAAAGCCCAGAAAACACAAACAAACACAGAGGCAGTAGCAAGGTCTGGGATTGAGATAGCCACAACACACCGGATATTTCTGCTTTCCTCCAGGCATATCCGGACAAAGAGTGGTGGAATTGGGGTGAAATTGAACCAAAAAATCACCGTCAAAGTGGTTTTGTAGAAAAGCACAATCTTTCTGTCCGGAAAGTGGATCCACTGCCATGTTTACAAACAGAAATAGCATGTTTTCTCGGGATTCTGAATTCTTCTTCCGAGAAAACTCGAATGTGTGGAGGAAATGAGTCCATGTGGAACCAATTAGCATTTGCAAGCAGAAAACAAAGAGGTACATGCTAAAATGCATTCAAAATTGTCAAGTCCGTAGATAAAGCCCAGAAAACACAAACAAAAACAGACGCTATAGCAAGATCTGGGATTGAGATAGCCACACCACACCAGATACTTCTGCTTTCATCTAGGCATATCCAGAGAAAGTGTTGTCGAATTTGGGTGAAATTTCACCAAAAAGTCACCGTCAAAGTGGTTTTGTAGAAAAGCACAATCTTTCTGTCCGGAAAGTGGATCCACTGCCATGTTTACAAACAGAAATAGCATGTTTTCTCGGGATTCTGAATTGCTCTGCCGAGAAAACTCAAATGTGTAGAGGATTTGACTCCATGTGGAACCCATTATGTTTTGCCGGCAGAAAACAAACATTTACATGCTAAAATGCATTCAAAACTGTCAAGTCTGTAGATAAAGCCCAGAATACACAAACACAGAGGCTGTAGCAAGATCTGGGATTGAGAGAGACACAACACACTGGATATTTCTGCTTAACTCCAGGCATATCCGGAGAAAGTGTTGTCGAATTCAGGTGAAATTTCATCAAAAAATCACTGTCAAAGTGGTTTTAAAGAAAGCACAATCTTTCTGTTCATCAAGTGGATCCAATATCATGTTGACAAACAGAAATAGCATGTATTCTCGGAATTCTGAATTGGTCTGCAGAGAAAACTCGAATGTGTGGAAGATTTGACTCCATGTGGAACCCATTAGGTTTTGCCAGCAGAAAACAAAGAGTTACATGCTAAAATGCATTCAAAACCATCAAGTCCATAGATAAAGCCCAGAAAACACAAACAAACACAGAGGCTGTAGCAAGATCTGGGATTGAGATAGCCACAACACACCGGATATTTCTGCTTTCCTCCAGGCATATCCGGACAAACTGTTGTGGTATTCGGGTGAAATTGAACCAAAAAATCACTGTCAGAGCGGTTTTGGGGAAAAGCATAATCTTTCTGTTTGGCAAGTGGATCCAATGCCATGTTTAAAAACAGAAATAGCATGTTGTCTCGGGATTCTTAATTGTTCTGCCGAGAAAACTCAAATGTGTAGAGGATTTGAATCCATGTGGAACCAATTAACTTATGCCGCGAGAAAACATAAAGTTACATGCTAAAATGCATTAAAACCCTTCAAATCTGTAGATAAAGGCCAGAAAACACAAAAAAAAACACATAGGCTGTAGCAAGATCTGGGATTGAGATAGACACAAACACTGGATATTTCTGCTTTCCTCCAGGCATATCCTGACAAAGTGTTGTGTAATTCGTGTGAAATTTCACCAAAAAAATCACTGTCAAAGTGATTTGGAGAAAAGCACAATCTTTCTGTTCGGTAAGTGGATCCAATGTAATGTTTGCAAACAGAAATAGCATGTTTCTTCGGGATTATGAATTGTTCTGCCGAGAAAACTCAAACGTGTGGAGGAATTGACTCCATGTGGAACCCATTAGGGTTTGCCGGCAGAAAACAAACAGTTACATGCTAAAATGCATTCAAAACTGTCAAGTACATACATAAAGCCCAGAAAACACAAAAAAACGCAGAGGCTGTAGCAAGATCTGGGATTCAGATAGCCACAACACACCGGATATTTCTGCTTTCCTCCAGGCATATCCGGACAACGTGTTGTGGTATTCGGGTGAAATTAAACCAAAAAAATCATTGTCAAAGTGGTTTTGGAGAAAAGAACAATCTTTCTATTCGCAAATGGATCCAATGTCATGTTTACAAACAGAAATTGCATGTTTTCTCTGGATTCTGAATTGTTCAGCCGAGAAAACTCGAATGTGTGGAAGAATTGAGTCCATGTGGAACCAATTATCGTTTGCCTGCAGAAAACAATATGTTACATGCTAAAATGCATTCAAAACTCTCAAGTCCTTGATAAAGCCCAGAAAACACAAACAAACAAGAGGCTGTAGCAAGATCCGGGATTGAGATAGCCACAACACACTGGATATTTCTGCTTTCATCTAGGCATATCCGGAGAAAGTGTTGTCGAATTTGGGTGAAATTTCACCAAAAAGTCACCGTCAAAGTGGTTTTGGAGAAAAGCACAATCTCTCTGTTCGGCAAGTGGATCCAATATCATGTTTACAAACAGAAATAGCATGTTTTCTCGGAATTCTGAATTGCTCTGCCGAGAAAACTCGAATGTGTAGGGGAATTGAATCCCTGTGGATTGAGTTAGCATTTGCAGGCAGAAAACAAACAGTTACATGCTAAAATGCATTCAAAACCGTCAAGTCCGTAGCTAAAGCCAGAAAACACAAACACACACAGAGGCTTAGCTAGATCTGGGAATGAGATAGCCACGATACACCGGATATTTCTGCTTTCATCCAGGCATATCCGGACAATGTTTTGTGGAATTCGGGTGAAATTTAAACAAAAAATCACCGTCAAAGATGTTTTGGAGAAAACCACAATCTTTCTGTTCGGCAAGTGAATCCAATGTCATGTTAGCAAACAGAAATAGCATGTTTTCTCTGGATTCTGAATTTTTCTGCCGAGAAAACTCAAATGTGTGGAGATATTGAGTCCATGTGGAACCTATTAGCGTTTGCCGGCAGAAAACAAAATGTTACATGATATAATGCATTCAAAACCCTCAAGTCCATAGATGAAGCCCAGAAAACACAAACAAACACAGAGGCTGTAGCAAGATCCGGGATTGTGACAGCCACAACACACTGGATATTTCTGCTTTCCTCCAGGCATATCCGGACAAAGTGTTGATGAATTTGGGTGAAATTTCACCAAAAAATCAACGTCAAAGTGGTTTAGGATAAAAGCACAATCTTTCTGTTCGGCAAGTGGATCCAATGCCATGTTTACAATGGAAATAGCATGTTTTCTCGGAATTCGGAATTCCTCTGCAGAGAAAACTCGAATGTTTGGAGGAATAGAATCCATGTGGAACCTATTAGCATTTGCAGGCAGAAAACAAAAAGGTACATGCTAAAATGCATTCAAAACCGTCAAGTCCGTAGTTAAATTAGAAAACACAAACAAACACAGAGGCTGTAGCAAGATCCGGGATTTAGACAGCCACAGCACTCCGGATATTTCTGCTTTCCTCCAGGCATATCCCGACAAAGTGTTGTGGAATTCGGGTGAAATTTCAACAAAAAATCACCGTCAAAGTGGTTTTGAAGAAAACCACAATCTTTCTTTTCGGAAAGTGGATCCAATGGCATGTTTACAAAGAGAAATAGAATGTTTTCTCAGGATTCTGTATTGTTATGCCAAGAAAATTTGAATGTATGGAGGAATTGACTCCATTGAAACCAATTAGAGTTTGCTGGCAGAAAACAAAAAGTTACATGCTAAAATGCATTCAAATCCATCAAGTCCATAGATAAAGCCCAGAAAACACAAACAAACACAGAGGCTGTAGCAAGATCTGGGATTGAGATAGCCACAACACACGGGATATTTCTGCTTTCCTCCAGGCATATCCGGACAAAGCGTTGTGGAATTCTGGTGAAATTCAACCAAAAAATCACCGTCAGAGTGGTTTTGGAGAAAACCACAATCTTTCTGTTCGGGAAGTGGATCCAATGTCATGTGTACAAACAGAAATAGAATGTTTTCTCGGGATTATGAATTATTCTGTGGAGAAAACTCGAATGTGTGGACTAATTGACTCCATGTGGAACCAATTATTGTTTGCCGGCAGAAAACTAAATGTTCCATGCTAAAATGCATTCAAAACCTTCAAGTCCATAGATAAATCCAAGAAAACACAAACAAACACAGAGGCTGTACCAAGATCTGGGATTGAGAAAGACACAACACACCAGATATTTCTGATTTCCTCCAGGCATATCCGGACAAAGTGTTGCGGAATTTGGGTGAAATTTCACAAAAAATCACCGTCAAAGTGGTTTTGGAGAAAAGCACAATCTTTCTGTCCGGCAAGTGGATCCACTGCCATGTTTACAAAGAGAAATAGCATGTTTTCTCTGGATTCTGAATAGTTCTGCACAGAAAACTCGAATTAGTGGATGAATTGACTCCATGTGGAACCAATTAGCATTTGCTGTCAGAAAACAAAACGTTACATGCTATAATGCATTCAAAACCATCAAGTCCATACATAAAGCCCAGAAAACACAAACAAACACAGAGGCAGTAGCAAGGTCTGGGATTGAGATAGCCACAACACACCGGATATTTCTGCTTTCCTCCAGGCATATCCGGACAAAGAGTGGTGGAATTGGGGTGAAATTGAACCAAAAAATCACCGTCAAAGTGGTTTTGTAGAAAAGCACAATCTTTCTGTCCGGCAAGTGGATCCACTGCCATGTTTACAAACAGAAATAGCATGTTTTCTCGGGATTCTGAATTGGCCAGCCGAGAAAACTCAAATGTGTGGACTAATTGACTCCATGTGGAACTTATTAGCATTGCCGGCAGAAAACTAAATGTTCCATGCTAAAATTCATTCAATACCGTCAAGTCCATACACAAAGACCAGAAAACACAAACAAAAACAGAGGCTATAGCAGGATCTGGGATTGAGAAAGCCACAACACACCAGATATTTCTGCTTTCCTCCAGGCATATCCTTACAAAGCATTGTGGAATTCGGGTGAAATTTCACCAAAAAATCAACGTCAAAGTGGTTTTGTAGAAAAGCACAATCTTTCTGTCCGGAAAGTGGATCCACTGCCATGTTTACAAACAGAAATAGCATGTTTTCTCGGGATTCTGTTTGTTATGCCAAGAAAATTTGAATGTATGAAGGAATTGACTCCATTGGAACCAATTAGCGTTTGTCGGCAGAAAACAAAAAGCTACATGCTAAAATGCATTCAAATCCTCAAGTCCATAGATAAAGCCCACAAAACACAAACAAACACAGAGGCTGTAGCAAGATCTGGGATTGAGATAGCCACAACACACGGGATATTTCTGGTTTCCTCCAGGCATATCCGGACAAAGTGTTGTGGAATTCAGGTGAAATTCAACCAAAAAATCACCGTCAAAGTGGTTTTGGAGAAAAGCACAATCTTTATGTTTGGGAAGTGGATCCAATGCCATGTTTGCAAACAGAAATAACATGTTTTCTTGGGATTCTGAATTGTTAAGCCAAGAAAACTCGAATGCGTTGACGAATTGACTCCATGTGGAACCAATTAGCGTTTGCCGGCAGAAAACAAAATGTTCCATGCTAAAATGCATTCAAAACCGTCAAGTCATACATGAAGCCCAAGAAACACAAACAAACACAGAGGCTGTAGCAAGATCTGGGATTCAGATAGCCACAACACACGGGATACTTCTGCTTTCCTCCCGGCATATCCGGACAAAGTGTTGTGGAATTCAGGTGAAATTTCACCCAAAAATCACCGTCAAAGTGGTTTTGGAGAAAAGCACAATCTTTCTGTTCGGCAAGTGGATCCAATGCCATGTTTACAAAAAGAAATAGCATGTTTTCTAGGGATTCTGAATTGTTTTGCCGAGAAAACTCAAATGTGTGGAGATATTGAGTCCATGTGGAACCAATTAGCGTTTGCCGGAAGAAAACAAAAAGGTACATGATAAAATGCATTCAAATCCATCAAGTCCATAGATAAAGCCCATAAAACACAAACAAATACAGAGGCTGTAGCAAGATCTGGGATTGAGATATCCACAACACGCTGGATATTTCTGCTTTCCTCCAGGCATATCCGGACAAAGTGTTGTTGAATACTGTTGAAATTTCACCAAAAAATCAACGTCAATGTGGTTTTGATTAAAAGCACAATCTTTCTATTCAGCAAGTGGATCCAATATCATGTTTACAAACAGAAATAGCATGTTTTCTTGGGATTCTGAATTGTTCAGCAGAGAAAACTCGAATGCGTGGAGGAATTGACTCCATGTGGAACCAATTATTGTTTGCCGGCAGAAAACTAAATGTTACATGCTAAAATGCATTCAAAACCACAATGTCCGTAGATAAAGCCCAGAAAACACAAACACAGAGGCTGTAGTTAGATCTGGGATTGAGATCGCCACAACACACCGATACTTCTGCTTTCCTCCAGGCATATCCGGACAAAGTGTTGTGCAATTCGGGTGAAATTGAACCAAAAAATCACCGTCAAAGTGGTTTTGGAGAAAAGCACAATCTTTCTGTTCGGGAAGTGCATCCAGTGCCATGTTTACAAACAGAAATAGCATGTTTTCTCGGGATTCTGAATTGTTCTGGTGAGAAAAATTGAATGCGTGGAGGGATTGACTCCATGTTGAAACAATTAGCGTTTGCCGGCAGAAAACAAAATGTTACATGCTAAAATGCATCCAAAACCATCAAGTCCGTAGATAAATCCCAGAAAACACAAACAAACACAGAGGCTGTAGCAAGATCTGGGATTCAGACAGCCCCAACACACCGGATATTTCTGCTTTCCTCCAGGCATATCCGGACAAAATGTTGTGGAATTTTGGTGAAATTTAACCAAAAAATCACCGTCACAGTGGTTTTGGAGAAAAGGATAATCTTTCTGTCCGGCAAGTGATCCAATGCCATGTTTACAAACAGAAATGGCATGTTTTCTCAGGATTCTGAATTGTACTACCGAGAAAACACGAATGCGTGGAGGAATTGACTCCATGTGGAACCAATTATTGTTTGCCAGCAGAAAACAAAAAGTTACATGCTAAAATGCATTCTAAACCGTCCAGTCCATACATAAAGCCCAGAAAACACAAACAAACACAGAGGCTGTAGCAAGGTCTGGGATTGAGATAGCCACAACACACCGGATATTTCTGCTTTCCTCCAGGCATATCTGGGCAAAGTGTTGTGGAATTCGGGTGAAATTGAACCAAAAAATCACCGTCAAAGTGGTTTTGGAGAAAAGCACATTCTTTCTGTTTCGTAAGTGGATCCAATGCCAGGTTCACAAACAGAATTAGCATGTTTTCTCGGGATTCTGAATTGTTCTCCCGAGAAAAATTGAATGTGTGGAGGGATTGACTCCATGTGGAACCAATTAGTGTTTGCCAGCAGAAAACAAAATGTTACATGCTAAAATGCATTCAAAACAATCAAGGCCGTAGATAAAGCCCAGAAAACACAAACAAACACAGAGGCTGAACCAAGATCTGGGATTGAGATAGCCACTACACACCGGATATTTCTGCTTTCCTCCAGGCATATCTGGGCAAAGTGTGGTGGAATTCGGGTGAAATTGATCCAAAAAATCACGGTCAAAGAGGTTTTGGAGAAAAGCACAACCTTTCTGTTCGGAAAGTGCATCCAGTGCCATGTTTACAAACAGAAATGGCATGTTTTCTCTGGATTCTGAATTGTTCTGCTGAGAAAAGTTGAATGCGTGGACAATTGACTCAATGTGGAACCAATCAGCGTTTGCCGGCAAAAAACAAAATGTTACATGCTAAAATGCATTCAACACCCTCAAGTCCGTAGATAAAGCCCACAAACACAAACACAGAGCCTGTAACAAGATCTGGGATTGAGATAGCCACAACACACCGGATATTTCTGCTTTCCTCCAGGCATATCCCGACAAAGTGTTGTGGAATTCGGTTGAAATTGAACAAAAAGAATCACTGTCAAAGTGGTTTTGGAGAAAAGCATAATCTTTCTGTCCGGCAAGTGATCCAATGCCATGTTTACAAAAAGAAGTGGCATGTTTTCTCGGGATTCTGAATTTTACTGCAAGAAAACACAAATGCGTGAAAGGAATTGACTCCATGTGGAACCAATTAGCATTTGCCGGCAGAAAACAAAATGTTACATGCTAAAATGCATTCAACACCCTCAAGTCCATACATAAAGCCCAGAGAAAACAAACAAACACAGAGGCTGTATCAATATCTGGGATTGATATAGACACAACACACTGGATATTTCTGCTTTCCTCCAGGCGTATACGGACAAAGTGTTGTGGAATTCGGGTGAAATTGAACCAAAAAAATCACCGTGAAAGTAGTTTTGGAGAAAAACACAATCTTTCTGTTCGGCAAATGCATCCAGTGCCATGGTAACAAATAGAAATAGCATGTTTTCTCATTTTCTGAATTGTTCTGCCCAGAAAACTCGAATGTGTGGAGGGATTGACTCCATGTGGAACCAATTAGCATTTGCCAGCAGAAAACAAAACGTTACATGCTAAAATGCATTCAAAACCATCAAGTCCGTAGATGCAGCCCAGAAAACACAAACAAACACAGAGGCTGAACCAAGATCTGGGATTGAGATAGCCACAACACACCGGATATTTCTGCTTTCCTCCAGGCATATTCGGACAAAATGTGGTGGAATTCGGGTGAAATTGAACAAAAAATCACCGTCAAAGTGGTTTTGGAAAAAAGCACAATCTTTCTGTTCAGCAATTGCATCCAGTGTCATGGTAACATATAGAAATAGCATGTTTTCTCGGGATTCTGAATTGTTCTGCCCAGAAATCTCGAATGTGTGGAGTGATTGACTCCATGTGGAACCAATTAGCGTTTGCGGGCAGAAAACAAAATGTTACATGCTAAAATGCATTCAAAACTGTCAAGTCCATACATAAAGCCCAGAAAACACAAACAAACACAGAGGCTGTACCAAGGTCTGGGATTGAGATAGCCACAACACACCGGATATTTCTGCTTTCCTCCAGGCATATCCGGAAAAAGTGTTGTGGAATTCAGGTGAAATTGAACCAAAAAATCACCGTCAAAGTGGTTTTGGAGAAAAGCACGATCTTTCTGTTCAGCAAATGCATGCAGGGCCATGGCAACAAATAGAAATGGCATGTTTTCTCCGGATTCTGAATTGTTCTGCCGAGAAAACTCGAATGTGTGGAGTGATTGCCTCCATGTGGAACCAATTAGTGTTTGCCAACAGAAAATAAAATGCTACATGCTAAAATGCATTCTAATCCGTCAAGTCCGTAGATGCAGCCCAGAAAACACAAACAAGCACAGAGTCTGTACCAAGATCTCGGATTGAGATAGCCACAACACACCGGATATTTCTGCTTTCCTCCAGGCATATCTGGGCAAAGTGTGGTGGAATTCGGGTGAAACTGAACCAAAAAATCACCGTCAAAGTGGTTTGGGAGAAAAGCACAATCTTTCTGTCCGGCAAATGCATCCAGTGCCATGCTAACAAATAGAAATAGCATGTTTTCTCGGGATTCTGAATTGTTCTGCCCATAAAACTCGAATGTGTGGAGCGATTGCCTCCATGTGGTACCAATTAGTGTTTGCAGGCAGAAAACAATGCATTCAAAACTGTCAAGTCCGTAGATAAAGCCCAGAAAACACAAACACAGAGGATGTAGCAAGATCTAGGATTGACATAGCCACAACACACGGGATATTTCTACTTTCCTCCAGGCATATCCCGACAAAGTGTTGTGGAATTCGGTTGAAATTGAACCAAAAGAATCACCGTCAAAGTGGTTTTGGAGAAAAGCACAATCTTTTTGTCCGGTAAATGCATCCAGTGCCATGTTTACAAACAGAAATGGCATGTTTTCTCAGGATTCTGAATTGTACAGCTTGAAAACACAAATGCGTGAAAGGAATTGACTCCATGTGGAACCAATTAGCATTTGCCGGCAGAAAACAAAATGTTACATGCTAAAATGCATTCAACACCCTCAAGTCCGTAGATAAAGCCCAGAAAACACAAACAAACACAGAGGCTGTATCAATATCTGGCATTGATATAGCCACAACACACCGGATATTTCTGCTTTCCTCCAGGCGTATCCATACAAAGTGTTGTGGAATTCGGGTGAAATTGAACCAAAAAATCACCATCAAAGTCGTTTTGGAGAAAAGCACAATCTTTCTGTTCGGCAAATGCATCCAGTGCCATGGTAACAAATAGAAATAGCATGTTTTCTCATTTTCTAAATTGTTCTGCCCAGAAAACTCGAATGTGTGGAGGGATTGACTCCATGTGGAACCAATTAGCGTTTGCCAGCAGAAAACAAAATGTTACATGCTAAAATGAATTCTAAACTGTCAAGTCCGTACATAAAGCCCAGAAAACACAAACAAACACAGAGTCTTTACCAAGATCGGGGATTGAGATAGCCACAACACATCGGATATTTCTGCTTTCCTCCAGGCATATCATGACAAAGCGTTGTGGAATTCAGGTGAAATTGAACCAAAAAATCAATGTCAAAGTGGTTTTGGAGAAAAACACAATCTTTCTCTTCGGCAAAAGCATCCAATGCCATCTTAACAAATAGAAATAGCATGTTTTCTCGGGATTCTAAATTGTTCTGCCCAGAAAACTCAAATGTGTGGAGGGATTGACTCCATGTGGAACCAATTAGCATTTGCCAGCAGAAAATAAAATGTTACATGCTAAAATGCATTCTAAACTGTCCAGTCCATACATAAAGCCCAGAAAACACAAACAAACACAGAGGCTTTAGCAAGGTCTGGGATTGAGATAGCCACAACACAGCGGATATTTCTGCTTTCCTCCAGGCATTCTGGGCAAAGTGTTGTGGAATTCGGGTGAAATTGAACCAAAAAATCACCGTCGAAGTGGTTTTGGAGAAAAGCACATTCTTTCTGTTTGGTAAGTGGATCCAATGCCAGGTTTACAAACAGAATTAGCATGTTTTCTCGGGATTCTGAATTGTTCTGCCCAGAAATCTCGAATGTGTGGAGTGATTGACTCCATGTGGAACCAATTAGCGTTTGCCACCAGAAAACAATATGTTACATGCCAAAATGCATTCAAAACCATCAAGTCTGTAGATAAAGCCCAGAAAACACAAACAAACACAGAGGCTGTAGCAAGGTCTGGGATTGAGATAGCCACAACACACCGGATATTTCTGCTTTCCTCCAGGCATAACCCGAAAAAGTGTTGTGGAATTTGGGTGAAACTGAACCAAAAAATCACCGTCAAAGTGGTTTTGGAAAAGGAAATTCTTTCTGTTTCGTAAGTGGATCCAATGCCAGGTTTACAAACAGAATTAGCATGTTTTCTCGGGATTCTGAATTATTCTCCCGAGAAAAATTGAATGTGTGGAGGAATTGACTGCATGTGGAACCAATTAGCGTTTACCAGCAGAAAACAAAATGTTACATGCTAAAATGCATTCTAAACCATTCAGTCCATACATAAAACCCAGAAAACACAAACAAACACAGAGGCTGTAACAAGATATGGGATTGAGATAGCCACAACACACCGGATATTTCTGCTTTCCTCCAGGCATATCTGGGCAAAGTGTGGTGGAATTCGGGTGAAACTGAACCAAAAAATCACCGTCAAAGTGGTTTTGGAGAAAAGCACAAACTTCCTGTTTTGTAAGTGGATCCAAGGCCAGGTATACAAACAGAATTAGCTTGTTTTCTCAGGATATTGAATTGTTCTGCTGAGAAAACTTGAATGTGTGGACGAATTGACTCCATGTGGTACCAATTAGCGTTTCCCGCAGAAAACAAAATGTTACATGATAAAATGCATTCAAAACCGTCAAGTCCTTAGATAAAGCCCAGAGAACACAAACACAGAGGCTGTATCAATATCTGGCATTGAGATAGCCACAACACACCGGATATTTCTGCTTTCCTCCAGGCATATCTGGACAAAGTGTGGTGGAAATCGGGTGAAATTGAACCAAAAAAACACCGTCAAAGTGGTTTTGGGAAAAGCACAATCTTTCTGTTAGGCAAGTGGATCCAATGTCATGTTTACAAACAGAAATAGCATGTTTTCTCGGGATTCTGAATTGTTCTGCCAAGAAAACTCGAATGTGTGGAGGGATTGACACCATGTAGAATCTATTAGCGTTTGCTGCCAGAAAACAAAATGTTACATGCCAAAAGCCATTCAAAACCGTCAAGTCCGTAGATAAAGCCCAGAAAACACAAACAAACACAGAGGCTGTACTCAGCAGGGCAGGGACAGTCCTTCCTGCAGCTTAGGGACTTCGTCACACTCTGTCTCGGGCTCCTCAGCCACTTGTCATCCCTTGTCGGCTCCGGAGCCTGCGACAGCCATATCAAGGCAGCCACCAGGTGGAGTCCGACAACCGACACCGAGGAACCAAGGGACAGCCAGCTGGATGCATCCAGGCGGCAGGGGGACGACATCGTAGCTCAGAACGTGTTTCTCAGCTGCCCGGGGGCAGAGAGTGTGTGGAGGGGGTCGGGGGCAGGTGTCTGCACAACCACAAAGGCTGTGGGGCATAGGTGCCCACACAGCCGAGGGTTGGGACTCAGCAGACTCTGGGCATCTCAGAGCATGAAGTGCCTCCCGAAGACGGGTCTGGCCTCGCCTGGCTCCGGGGAGTCAGCCTGTCAGACCCCCAGGGCTGTCCTGGCCGCGAGGAGCATCTTCTCGTGGCTCATGGGGTGGGTGTGGGGAGGGAGAGGGGGGCATCGGGAAGGAGGCTCATCCTCTGGCAGCACACCATCTGTGGCAGAGGCCATCCATGGGCTTCACTATTGCCTGGGCACGTGGGGATGCACTCCACAGATCACTGTTTACACAGAAGTTTAAAAAAATGGGGGGGGAGGGGAGTGTAGTGTGTCATATTCTTATTTTTTGTATCTATGAACTACATAGAACCTCTTCTCTTTGCATTGATATCACATTCACATAAGAATTGACTTCTTAAAAAGTCCACTTGGCCACCCAAAGGTGAAGGAAGGAAAGGAAAGGAAAGGAAAGGAAAGGAAAGGAAAGGAAAGGAAAGGAAAGGAAAGGAAAGGAAAGGAAAGGAAGAAGAAAAGACGAGAGAGCAGCAGAGAGAATTAAAAAGAGGGGAAAACATTGAAAGAACACTAGGGAGAGAGAAACAGAAAGAGTGAAAGTAAAAAAAAAAAAGTTGGAGAAAGAAGAAAAAAAAGGAGGACCGAACAGAAAGACAAAAACTAAGAAGAGAGAAAGAAAACGTAAAAGATGGGGGAAAGAAGGAATGGAAGTTTAGAAAGAAAACCGTGAGGACGTGAGGACACGACAAAGAGAGGAAACACATGAGGGAAGGTAGGAGACAAAAAATGAAACCAAAATAAGGAAGAGAGGAGAAAGCATGAAGATTTAAAAAGATGAGAGAGAGAGAGAGCAAGTGGGGAGAAAAAATAAGTAAGGACAAAGAATATCAAGTCAAGGGGGGAGTGAGAAATAAAGTCGGAAGAAAGAGAAAGAAGCTAGGAGGAGGCGGACAGACACACGGACGAGCGGGAAACAGCACGAGAGCAAGAGACAACAGGGAATAAACTGAGAAAGAGAACATAAAAGAAAGGAAAAAGAACGAGAGGAAGGAAGGAAGGAAGGAAGGAAGGAAGGAAGGAAGGAAGGAAGGAAGGAAGAAAGAAAGAAAGAAAGAAAGAAAGAAAGAAAGAAAGAAAGAAAGAAAGAAAGAAAGAAAGAAAGAAAGAAAGAGAAAGAAAGAAAGACGCGAACGGTAACCCACAGGGGACTCAGATCACCCAGGGTGGCGCCCAAGGACCCAAGAGCCCATCCCCAGTCACGGCCCGCTCCCCGCACCCGGCCAGCTTCCCACCCCTCTCGCGGCAGCTGCGGCGGCGGCGGTAGCGCCCCAGCCCAGAGAAAAATGCCCCCCCCGCCCCCACAGCAGAAAGCTCGCCTGTGCTCCACACCGCGCATGTGCTAAACAGGCCCCCAACCACTGCGCAGCCTCCACCCCGAAGTCTCGCGATACTCAGGACGCTCTATTTAGACGCCAGCGCCATTTTGGCTTTCACCGGCCACCGTGCCCGATCTGATACTGTGGTCGCTAGGTGGCGCGCGAGGATCGCCGTAGAGAGATTTGGTTCTCTCGGCGGGGGTAGGTGGGTGGGGAGGAAGGGGGAGATGAAGGGCAGGGCAGAGGAGGCTGAGGGAGGAAGGTGAATGAGGAATGACACTGGGTCCCAGGCCCGTGGGTCAGCTCCAGATTCCCCCCCCACACACACACACACCCTTGGGCCATATTTCTCCAGGCCTGGCTCTCCAGAAATCTCAGCCAATGATGAGAGGGAGGGCTTCCCGGGAGCTGGGAGCTGGGCCAGACAGGAACACAGGCACACACTCACAGTCACACTCACACACTCACTTTCTTCAATGCAATCACTGTCTCCAGCCGGGACGGCCCTCCCTAGGTAGTACTGTTATAAAGGATGGCCCAGTATCTCCTCGCTGTGTGTCTCCTTCCACCACCAGGAGTTGGAAGGAAATGTGAAGGGTCACCACTGGAAGACCGGGAGGCAGGGTGGAAGCACAACAAACCTGCCCAGCTTTGTATGCTTCTTGGAGAGATACATTGATTTATGCCATTTTTTTCTTTTTCATGTGAAATGCAGTGACATAAAGAAAAGGATAGAGAGGGAGGGGAGAGAGGAGAGGTAGGAGAGGTGGGGGGAGAGAGAGAGGGAGAGAGAGGGAGGGAGGGAGGGAGATATCTTCACTTCCCAAATGCCCACAGCAGCTGAGGCTGGGCAAGGCCAAAACCAGCAGCCAGGAGCTCCATCTGGGCCACCCTTGTGGGTGACAAGGACACAACTACTTGGCCCATCTCCCACTGACGTTGTCTTTAACATGTTGTGCTACAATGCTGCCTAGCTCCCACTAGCTAACTTTAAATTTCTGTCTTTTTTTTTTTGACAGGCAAAGTTAGACAGTGAGAGAGAGACAGAGAGAAAGGTCTTCCTTCCGTTGGTTCACCCCCCCCCCCAATGGCCGCTATGGCCGGACCGCTGCACCGATCTGAAGCCAGGAGCCAGATGCTTCCTCCTGGTCTCCATTATGTGTGCAGGGCCCAAGGGCTTGGGCCATCCTCCACTGCACTCCCTATCCACAGCAGAGAGCTGGCCTGGAAGAGGAGCAACCGGGACAGAATCCAGTGCCCCAACCAGGACTAGGACCCGGTGTGCCGGCGCCGCAGGCAGAGGATTAGCCTAGTGAGCCACTGCGCCTGCCGGCCTCTATTTGTCTTTCTTCTAAGATCTTAGGGGAGCCACTGAGCTCTTTTGGGGACAGAAAGGAGGTGGAATGGCAGTGGGTCAGAGATGTGAAAGAAGGGGAGAACAGACAGTCTCCCAGAGAGAGCAAGCAGAGAGAGGGAGAGGGAGAGGGAGAGAGAGAGAGAGAGAGAGAGGGAGAGAGAGAGAGAGAGCACACTTTACTCTGCTCCCCATCAGCAGGCAGGGGTCAGAGGAGGAAGAGAGCAGACTGGGTCTCTGGGAAACAGGACAGGAGCCTGGCCTGCCTTCCCCTTCCCAGCACATGAGCAGAAATGGCTGCACAGTGAGCAGCGTCTGGGCACACAGGATCCAGCTCAGCCCACAAGAAGCTTCTGCTCCCTCCGGTGAGGCACAGAAAGAGGCAGGGGAGAGCCAGTCACCGCATCCCGGGAGATACCGCAGCACAACTCACCCTCCCATTCCAAGAGGGGTTTTGCTCCTGAGAAGTTCTCATCCACTCTCCTCTCTGCCTGGGAAGGCACTGCCCCTAAAATGGCCTTCCAAGTGTTCCAGACAAACAACACACCCAGTCAGACCTGTGTGTACGTGTATGCATGTGTGTGGAAATGGAGAGAGCCCTTCAGAGCTGTGTGTGTGTGTGTGTGTGTGTCTCAATAACATACCAAAATAAACCAGTGTACCATACACACATTTTGACTGCAGCTTGACCACCCTGGAACACCAGGGCGGGGAGGGATGTCAGGTCTCTGGAACCCACCTGGGGGAAGAAGTCTTCTGGCTCCCAAGGCTCACTCCCCTGGGACTGGGGGGGGGGGAGATGAGGAGCAACAGACAGAAGTAGATCACAGAGAAACATCGCTCCTCAGGCGGCCTTTGAGGCCTTCCTTTTGGGGTAGATATCATTCTCTACGTGTGGCAGCCAAAGTCGCAGGCACGGGGGACAATGAGAAAAATTCAGTCAAGGGAACTACAGCACGGGCGAGAGGGGGTTGACTGATCCAATTAGAGGTCAGGCCTGGGCCATAGTCTCCTTCAGGGAGAAGAAGACCCAGACACTAGGTTTCTTTCTTTCTTTCTTTCTTTCTTTCTTTCTTTCTTTCTTTCTTTCTTTCTTTCTTTCTTTTTTTTATCCAGGCACCCAAGTCAGAAAATCCACAGGGCAGTCATGTCTATGGTTTCCTACAGGGACAAAATCCGGGGTCGATGTCGTTCAGAACAAACAACTTTCTTCTTCCACCTTTCCAGGTGAAGAAGGGGAGACTTGGGGGGGGGGAGACCGACCGACCCCAGTCTCCAGTCCCACATGGGCCAGCCCCACCCAAAGGCATGCCAGCAGCTTCCAAAGGAGGAAGTCCAAAGGTGCTCCACACCCAGCCCATGCCAAACAAGCCCCCACCCCCAACCGCCCGCCAGCCCGGAAAGTTGTGACTCCATCTTAGCTCTCCTTCACCAAACCCATGTTCAATACTGTGGCCGCTAGGTGGTGCGCGAGCCTCAGGCAAGAGAGACTCGGCTCGGCTCGGCTCGGCTCGGCTCGCGGAGTGAGGGAGGGCCCGGTGAAGAGGAAACGAAGGGAAGCAGAAATTTCACACTGGATCCTCCCTCCCTCCCTCCTTCCCCATCAACTCCACATCCACAGAGACCTGCCCAAAGAGAGTCCAGGTAGGGCTATCGACAGTATCCGCTTTATTCCCAGAAACCTCCTGCTTAAAAATAACCAGTAGTCTCTAAGATGTCTGTCACCAACCAGGTTCTCCTGTATCCATTTACTCAAAAGGCAGTTACAGAGACAGTCGGTTCACTCCCACAAATGGAACTACAACAGCCTGGGCTGGGCCAGGCCAAACCCAGGAGCTTGGAACTTCATCAAGGTCTCCCATATAGGTGCAGGGGCCCAAGCACTCAGGCCATCTTTAGCTATCTTCCCAAGCACATTAGCAGGGAGTTGGACTCTGGCATCGCAGGCAGTGGCAACCTCAGGGCCCTAGGAAGCGGTTCCTTGGTCTCAAGTCTCTGCCTGCAACGCTGGCATCCCACAGCAGCATGGGTTTGAGTGCCTGCCACCTGGTCCAGGACTGATCCAGCTTAACCAGATGCCTCACAATGCTTGCATCTCTCTCTCTCTCTCTCTCATTCTCCTCCTCCTTCTCTCCTTCCCTGTCTCTGTAATGCTGCCTCTCCAATAAATATGTAATCCATTAAAAAGTGAAAAGAAAGTGATCGATTGTGGGGTTGAATCTTCAACTATCTTCAAGTAATCATAAGATGATCCGCCTCTCCCATTGGAGTACCTGGATTGGATATTTAAAAAAAAAAAAAAAATTTTTTGACAGACAGAGTGGACAGTGAGAGAGAGAGACAGAGAGAAAGGTCTTCCTTTGCCATTGGTTCACCCTCCAATGGCCGTCGCGGCCGGCGCGCTGTGGCCGGCGCACCGCGCGGATCCGATGGCAGGAGCCAGGTGCTTCTCCTGGTCTCCCGTGGGGCCATTATCAGGGAGTTGGATTGGAACTGGAGTGGCTAAGACTCAAACTGGTGCCCATATGAGATGCTGGGGTCACAGGCGGCAGCTGTACCTGCTGCACCACAATGCCGGTCTCACCAGTGTCTTTATATTATGAAATCTGCTTCCATTCATCTACTTCAGCCATCCACTGCTGCCTTTCCAGACCCATTAGCAGGAAGCTCGATTCAGAAGCATATAGAGTACCCAGGACCCGACTTGGCACTCTGGTGTGAGATGCCAACATCTCAAGCAACCGCTAATCCAACCATGCCACAAAACACCCCACCTCAATTGTTTTTGTCATTCATCATCAGGATTTGGGATTTTACACACACACACACACACACACACACACACACACACACATTCTGTCACCTGATCACATGAACCCTGAATGTAACAGCCAGGGTAAGTGCAATCTCCTGTGTAATATGATGTTTTCTCAGTTCAGTTTCTCAGCTATAGCACAGGGACAGGTAGTAAAAGGTGGTAAAAGGCTTCATTCATACATGTTGTGATGCCAGGACCAGTGTGGTAACACAGCGGGTTAAGGCAGATTCTGCTGTCATATATCAGGTGTACCCCGATACATGACAGGCACCCTGAAGAAGCTCTTTAAAAGGGAAAAAAAAATCCAGCGTTTGGGTCAGCAGCTTCTCAGATCAGTGTGGGCTCTTCCTCCTTCCTGCTAAGATGTCTTGGCTTGATTGATTTAGAATGTAGACTTACAGAGAGGAAAGGTAGGGAAGGAGGTAGGGAGGTAGGGGTGTGTGTGTGTGTGTGTGTGAAAAGGAGAAGGTACTCCCAGGATCTATTCATCAGAAACTATATGTTTAGCAGAGCAGCCAGGCAGAACCTAAAGCAGCACTCCTCCGTGGGGTGTGTGCATCCCAAGCATAACTCACAAGGGCATAATGACCACCTGCCGCACTCACTCTGCCTTGCAATCTTCCTTTAAGAAAAAGAAGCAAGCTGTGATTTTTTTCATGTTGTGTCACATGCCATGCCCGTTGTCTGAATCTCCTCCCTCTACATGGTCAATATTTTATCACAATTTTCACTTCTAATTCTTTTTTTTTTGTAGATATTTATTTTTTCAGGCAGAGTTACAGAGAGGCAGAGGTCTCCCACGCACCAGTTCACATCCCAGGTGGCTGAAACACCCTGAGTTGCACCGATACGAACCCAGGAGCCTGAGCTTTTTCCATGTCTCCCGTGGGAGTGCAGAGGCAGAAGGACTCAGGCCTCCTTTTACTGTTTTTGCAGACCATAGCAGAGAGCAGCCAGCTGGGATGGGATTCGAATGGGAGCCCATATGGGATGCCGGCACTGCTTGTGGCAGTTTTACCTGCTACACCACAGCACAGGCCCCCTAATAATAATAATAATAATAATAATAATTCTTTTTAAGATTTTTATCTTTTTTTTTTCTGGAGAGTCAGAGTTACAGAGAGTCCTTCCATCTCAAACTGGAGCCACAGATAGATGCTTAACCTACTATGCCCCAGGGTCAGCCCAACCCCCCCACCTTCAGAGACTTAGTTGGCCAATTCTCTTTTAAATTTAATGTACTCTTATTTATGTGAAAGAGTTGTGGGGTGACTGGCTGAGAGTTGGGAGAGGAAGAGAGATCTTCCATCTGCTGGATGGGCTCTGGGTGGCCAGGGCAAATCCAGGAGGCAGGTGCCGGGAGCTTCATCTGTTCCACATCTCCCAGCTGGTCCAAGTAGTGGGTCAATCTTCCCGTGGCTTTCCAGGTGAATTAGCAAGGAGCTGGATTGGAAATGGAGGAGGAGGGACTGGAAATAGACCTCATATTAGCGGATCACGGAGTCACAGCTGAGCTGAGCCCCCTTAAGATTTTTTTTTTTTTTTGACAGGCAGAGTGGACAGTGAGAGAGAGAGAGAGAGAGAGAGGTCTTCCTTTTCCGTTGGTTCACCCGCCAAGGGCTGCTGTGGCTGTTGCACCACAGCGATCCGAAGCCTGGAGCCAGGTGCTTCTCCTGGTCTCCCTTATAGGTGCAGGGCCCAAGGACTTGGGCCATCCTCCACTGCCTTCCCGGGCCACAGCGGAGAGCTGGACTGGAAGATGAGCAACCGGGACAGAATCCGGTGCCACAACTGGGACTAGAACCCGGTGTGCCGGCGCTGCAGGCAGTGGATTAGCCTAGTGAGCCGTGGCGCCAGCCCAAGACTTTTTTTTTTTTTTTTAAGATTACACTGTACTGGGGCCAATCCAGCTCTCTGCTATGGCCTCCCACGTGGGAGACTGGGAAGAAGCTCCTGGCTCCTGGCTCCTGGCTTCGGAGCAGCACAGCTGGGGAGTGAACCCGGGGACGGAAGACTCTGTCTCTCTCTGCCTCTGCCTCTCTGTAACTCTGTTTTAAATAAATAAATAAATCTTTCCTTCCTTCCTTTCTTTCAAATAAATAGATCTTATAAAAGAAAAATTCCTGAAGTCAGGTACCCTGGAGAAGCTCTTAAAAAAAAAAAAAGACACCATTTGGGACATCAGCATCTCATATCAGAGCGTGGAGCCACACACACAGGCAGGCAGATGCTTAACCTACTATGCCCCAGGGCCAGCCCATCCCCCCCCATTCAGAGATTTAGTTAGCCAATTCTTTTTAAAATTAATTTACTCTTATGTATGTGGAAAAGTTATGGGGTAACAGGCTGAGGGTTGGGAGAGGAAGAGAGATCTTCCATCTGCTGGATGGGCTCTGGGTGGCCAGGGCAAATCCAGGAGGCAGGTGCCGGGAGCTTCATCTGTTCCACATCTCCCAGCTGGTCCAAGTAGTGGGTCAATCTTCCCGTGGCTTTCCAGGTGAATTAGCAAGGAGCTGGATTGGAAATGGAGGAGGAGGGACTGGAAATAGACCTCATATTAGCGGATCACGGAATCACAGCTGAGCCGAGTTCCCTTAAGATTTTTTTTTTTTTTAAAGAAAGATTGCACTGGGGGCCGGCGCTGTGGTGCAGCAGGTTAACGCCTTGGCCTGAAGCGCCAGCATCCCATATGTGCGCCAGTTTGAGTCCCAGCTGCTCCTCTTCCAATCCAGCTCTCTGCTATGGCCTGGGAAAGCAGTGGAAGATGGCCCAAGCCCTTGAGCCTCTATACCCCCTGTGGGAGACCCAGAAGAAGCTCCTGGCTCCTGGCTTCAGATCAGCACATTTCCAGCCATTGCAGCCCATTGGGGAGTGAACCATCAGACAAAAGACCTCTCTCACTTTCTCTGCCTCTCCTCTCTCTCTGTGTGTAACTCTTTCAAGTGAATAAATAAATAAATCAATTTTTCTTAAAGATTTATTTATTTACTTGAAAGTCAGAGTCACACAGAGAGAGGAGAGGCAGAGAGAGGTCTTCTGTCTGATGGCACTCCTATGGGATGCTGGTGCTTCAGGCCAGGGTGTTAACCCGCTGCACTGCAGCACCAGCCCCAAATAAATAAATCTTTTAAAATTAAAAAAAAAAAAAAGAAGATTGCACTGTATTGGGGCCAATCCAGCTCTCTGCTATGGCCTGGGAAAGCAGCAGAAGATGGCCCAAGTCCTTGGGCCCCTGCACCCATGTGGGTGACCTGGAAGAAGCTCCTGGCTCCTGGCTTTGGATCAGCATAGCTCCAGCCATAGCAGCCATCTGGAGGTGAACCAGGGGATGGAAGACTCTGTCTCTGTCTCTGCCTCTCTATAACTCATTCCAATACGTAAATAAAAAAAAAATCAACCTTTCTTCCTTTCTAATAAATAGATCTTATGAAAGAAAAATTCCTGAAGACAGGTTCCCTGGAGAAGCTCTAAAAAAAAAAAAAAAAAAAAAAAAAAAAAAAAAAAAAAAAAAAAAAAAGGCCGGCGCCGCGGCTCACTAGGCTAATCCTCCGCCTTGCGGCGCCGGCACACCGGGTTCTAGTCCCGGTCAGGGCGCCGGATTCTGTCCCGGTTGCCCCTCTTCCAGGCCAGCTCTCTGCTGTGGCCAGGGAGTGCAGTGGAGGATGGCCCAAGTGCTTGGGCCCTGCACCCCATGGGAGACCAGGAGAAGCACCTGGCTCCTGCCATCGGATCAGCGCAGTGCGCCAGCCGCAGCGGCCATTGGAGGGTGAAGCAACGGCAGGCAAAGGAAGACCTTTCTCTCTGTCTCTCTCTCTCTCTCTCTCTCTCTCTCTCACTATCCACTCTGCCTGCAAAAAAAAAAAAAAAAAAAAAAAAAAAAAAAAAAACACCACCATTTGGAACATCAGCATCTTATATCGGAGTGTGGGCTCTTCCTCCTTCTTGCTAAGATGTCTTGATCTGGTCCAGTCCCAGCTACTGTGGGGCACTTATTTCTTAAGATGGCTTGATTGATTTAGAACACGTAGTGTTCAATTTCTGCACCTAGTGACCTTCCTTTTAGATTCAAAATGGCTCTCGCTCTCCTGGTACTAAAGATTCCATTTTGAGTCCAAATGCATGATTTTTCTGGTACTCTGCCTTGGAAGGAAGGAAGGGTACTTTTTGATGCTCTGCCTCCAGATAAATCAATATTCTTTTAAAATTTTTATTTATTTTTTGACAGGCAGAGTGGACAGTGAGAGAGAGAGAGAGACAGAGAGAAAGGTCTTCCTTTGCCGTTGGTTCACCCTGCAATGGCCGCCACGGCCAGCGCGCTGCGGCCGGCGCACCGCGCTGATCCAAAGGCAGGAGCCAGGTGCTTCTCCTGGTCTCCCATGGGGTGCAGGGCCCAAGCACTTGGGCCATCCTCCACTGCACACACCACCCACCCCTGACATAGGCATCCCTTTGGAGAAAGCAGCGGTTTGAGTCCTGGCTGCGCTCCATGAAATCCAGCTCCCTGCTAGTGTGTGTGTGGGGGGGGGGGCGGGATGGGAATACAGTACCATATCGCGCGAGTGCAAATGTAAATCTGTGAAAGAGACATGATTTTCATTTATTGTGGCAGAGTTACAGAGAGAAAGGAAGGTCTTCCATCTGCCGGCTCACTCCACTCCCCAAATGGCTGGGTCGCTCTGCTCTGAAGCCAGAAGGCAGGAGCTTGTTCCGCATCTCCCATGTGTGTGCAGGGGCAAAAGCACGCCCATAAGAGATGCCTGCCTGCTTGTGCCTCAGGGAAAGGCTCAGCCTACTAAGCCCCAGCACCGCCCCTGAAATAATCATGTTTGGTACTCTGCCTCACGATGAACAAATCCATCATTGCTTTTGATTCATGATTTTCCTGATGTTCTAGATTGATAGATCGATTGATCAATCAATAGATGATAGATAATCGTGTTTGAACTGAGATTTCTGCCTCTCAGTGAATGAATGAATGATTGAGTGAATGAATGAAGAGTTAGATAATGATGTAGGAATTTTAGATTTTTTCTGATGCTCTGCCTTGCAATAAAGAAATAAGTAATCATGTTTGGTGATTTTTCTGATGTTCTGCCTCAGGATGGATGGATGATGGTGTATGAATCGAGATTTCTGTGATGCTCTACCTTGAAACGGGGAGAGGGAGATGGATAGGTAATTACGATCAAATCAGGATTCTTCTGATGTTCTGCCTCGGAATAGATCGAAAGCTAGCTGGCTAGCTAGCGAATGGTGTAGGAATTGAGATTTCTGTGACGCTCTGCCTCGCCGTAAACACTGTTTGGAGCTTTTTCCCCTGTTCCGCCGCCTCGCAGTAGATTGATAGTCATGTTTGAATTGAATTTTTTGTGAGGTTCTGCCAGGCGGAGGCGGAGGGGGAGGGGGAGAGGGAGGGGGAGGGGGAGGGGGAGGGGGAACCCAAACATAACTCCCCAGGGCATAGTGATCACCCACCCCACTCCGATACTTCATTTCTTTGAAATATGCACACACACAGC
>NW_027208366.1:412500-415000 GCF_964237555.1 Oryctolagus cuniculus
GGCCGGGGTCTCCTCGGGGCCGGCAGAGCGGCGGGAGCACCCCCCGAGGGTAGACGGGCGATGGACGGACGACGCCGCGGCGTCCCGCGGGCCGCCGCCGGGGCACGCATCCCCGAGGCGCGACCACACGCGCGCCGACCCGGCCTCGGCACGAGCCGACCCCGGCGCCGCGGGAGCGAAGGACGGATGGATGCATGGGCCGGCGCGCCGAGACGCGCGGGGGGGCGGAGAGGCCCGGGGCCTCCCCATGACCCCCGCCGAGGCGCACCTGGCGCACACCGGCGGGGGAGGAGACAGCCACCTGCCACCCCGCTCCCGGCGCTCGCCGCGCCGCCACCACCCCCTTCTCCCCCGCCGCGACCGCGCGCGGCACGAACGAGCTCTCCCGACGGAGGGACGGGGACCGCGGCCGGGGGGACCCACGCCAAGACGGCGTGGGGCGCTTCCCTTACCGATTCCGCGGCCTCGGTCCCCCCAACGCACACGCGCGTGCTCACCACCTCTCGCTGGCAGCCGGCACCACAGCCCGCAGACACGCTCCCCCACTCCCCTCGCACCATGCCCCCCACGGCGGCCTTGCCCGCCCCCACACCCACCTCCACTTCCCCACCCCGCCACCCAAACGCCATCTCCCGCCGGGGGGGGGACACAACCACCTCCGCGCCACTAGGGCGCGTGGGGAGGCCCCCTGCCGGACGGGAGGGCGGGCGGGCGACGGGGAAGGAGGGAGGCGGCACGGGGGAAGGGGCCGGTGGCGCGCGGGACAGTCGCGAGACGAGGAGAGGGAGGGTGGAGTCGGGGGCCAGTGGGCCACCATCTGCACTTAGGGGGACGGAGGGCAAAAAATACAGACCCTGCGAGCAGAAACCCCCAGCCGCGCAACCCGGGGAGGCGCGAGGCACCCACCCGGGGGCGATTGATCGTCAAGCGACGCTCAGACAGGCGTAGCCCCGGGAGGAACCCGGGGCCGCAAGTGCGTTCGAAGTGTCGATGATCAATGTGTCCTGCAATTCACATTAATTCTCGCAGCTAGCTGCGTTCTTCATCGACGCACGAGCCGAGTGATCCACCGCTAAGAGTCGTACGAGTGTTTTTTTTTGGGCTCTTTCCCGTCAAGGGAAAGCCTGGCACAGCACCATCCCCTACCCACAGAAGAGAAGGGGTTGCCTCGGGCAGGCCAGTAGACTGGACACAATGAAAGACTCTGGGAGGGGTCGGTGGGTTTCGACGCGGGGCGCGCCCGCGAGCACGCAGACGACCCCACAGGCGCCCAGGGGGCTCCCGCCCCCCCCGACACGGCACGGGACAAGGACGCGACGCCCCCGCGCGCACCCCTCTCGCGGCACGACACCACCGCCGGGTCAGGCGCCCCTTTCCCGACGGCAGCCGCCGCGAGAGGCTGCGCGGCGCGCGAGCGAGCGCCCCCGCCTCGGCCGGGCAGGAGGAGCGGAGTCAGGGGGAGGACGGACGGGACGGGACCCGCCCGACTCCCCACAGGCCCGCCGCCCCGACCCCGAGGCGGACAGGCGGTACCCCCGGGGGTCTTTAAACCTCCGCGCCGGAACGCGCTAGGTACCTGGAGGAGAGGCGGGAGGAGAAGTTGGGGGGAGGGGGAAGCGGTGCAAGCCGCGCACGAGGACGACGGCGGGGAAACCGGATGAGGCACGGGAGGTGGCACCGAGGCCACCTCCAGACACCCCCCCGCCCGACGCCCGCCCCCCGGCCACAGGGGACCGGGGAGCTCAGACGGACGCCGGAGACGGAAGAGGAGGGGGCAAGAGGCGCACACGCACCACCCAGACGCACCCCACCGGCCAACCCGGACCGCCACGGCCTCGCGGCAGCGACGGCACACGCCCCCTCGTCCACCCCCAACAACCCCCATCGCCAACGACAAGCACACACAGACCTCGAGGCCCTCTCGGGACGCCACGAAGTTGGGGGTGAGAGGAGTGCGGCAGAAGGGGTAGGGGGAGAGGGAAAGGCGGGAGGACGGCGACGGCCCCGGGGCGTGCGTGGGAGGGGACAACCTCCTCCTCCCTCCTCCGCGCCCAGGTGGCTCCGGGGCGGCCGGGCCTCCAACGGAGAGAGGGATGACGGGCCCCGGGATGGAGAGACAAGACGAGGGGCGGGGGGAGGTGGCAGCGGCATGGAGTGGGGGGAGGGGGCGAGAGGAGCCAAGGGAGCGGAGCCCGAGACGGCGAGGGGGAGACGCGCGACCAGCACACGCCCCACACCCCGTCACCACCGCCAGCGGCACACCGCCCCCCCCCCAGCGCCTCTTCCCACCACCACACACACACACACACCACGCACGCCACACGCCTCTCGGCCTCACCCCTCCTCGCCTCTCCTCCAGGGAGGACGCCCGTGGCCCTCCACTGCCAGAGGGCGGCCAGACCCCGGTCACCACCGAGCACGCGCAGGAGGGGGGGAGGGTCCGGACCCCCCGACGCACGCAACCCGGTCCGCGACACCGCACGCTCCTCGCCACAATCCC
>NW_027208366.1:417500-425402 GCF_964237555.1 Oryctolagus cuniculus
AGCCGGGCGCGGGGGTTCGGGGTGGGGACGCGGTGGCAACCAGGGCACACCAAACGCCACCCAAGGAGGGCGACTCACAGTATCCCTCCTACACCCCGCCCAGACCGACCGGCGCCCGCACACACGCGACGCCGGCCGCCACACCAAGTCCACGACGCAACGGCCCGGAGGAACCAGCCACGACACACCCGCGGGACTCGGGGCACACGCGCAAGCACCACCACCGCCGCGGAGCCACCAACGCCACCGGGGGGGGGGGGAGCTGGGGGGTGACGACGCCGCCCCCTCCTCCTCCTCCTCCTCCTCCTCCTCCTTCCCCCACGCACGCCAACAAGCCAACGCGCGACGCCACAGCCGCCCGGGGCGGTTCCACACGCGGAAGGGGAGCCGGAACCCCCAACCCCCAAGACACGGTGGGCCGGCCCAAGGGGAGGCGAAACACAGCAGGGTCACGGCGACCCGGGTCGGGAAGCGGATGAGAAAGAGAGCAAAGGAGACGGGGGCCAGGACCGCCCGGCAGGCGGAGGAAGGCGCGGGCAAAGGGCGACGGGGAAGGACCAGGGCCACCCACGCGACGACGGTGCGGGCGGAAGGGCCTCACCACGCAGCCGGCCGGCCGGCCAGTCACGCCAGAGCACACAACCCCCACCACCACACGCGGGATCTCACCACCGGCACCCTCCGAGGGCAAGGGCGGTCCCGCGGGGATGGGGAGGCAGTACCTGACGCAGCCAACCGGGGGCCGTCGTGCCTCAGCCACAGCCACCCAAACACGCATCTTCACGCGGGGAAGACCACCGGCCCCGCCCCCGCCACCAGTCACGGACAGACCCCAACCCCACAAGGCCCCCACAGGCACGCGGGCAGCGGAGCCCTCAAAGAGCCCACCCTCCCCCGGAGGGGGAGGGCGAACGGCCCAGCCCGCAGCGACAGCGAGGGGGGGTGGGGGCCGCACCAGGGCCACGGAGGGCGAGGCACCGGAGGCACGAGGGAGAGGACGCAGGGAGCGCCTTGGGCCACAAAAGCCGGACCCGCCGGGGAAACGGACACGGGATCCCACCGCCACACACCAGGGCGGTCCCGCGACGCCTGGGACACCGGAGCCCGCCTCTGGCGACCCTCCACGTCTTCTCCCACGCACACCCAAGAGCCCCGCCGCCAGGGCGCCTCCACGCGACATCGCCAACAACCGCACACACCAGACGGCCCTCGCTCCATCTCCCGCCCATCCAACCATCCGGATCTCCATGCCCGGAGAAGCACCGCGACCCCGAGGGAACGCTCCCCAGGGGCGACCACGCGGGCCAAGGGGGAAGAGAGGGCTGGGCCCAGCCCAACACACGTGCCGACCGCCGCCCGACGACGGCCAGTCGCAGCCCGGGGTGGCGAGCAGGGGAAGCTGAGAGCTGCCCGCTCGCGCCACAGCCCCAGGGACGCGCAGGACGGACCACGCGCGCCCCCGCCAAGCCCCGGCCGACAAGGCAACACGCGGAGAGTGACGCGGAAGGCACGCGCGCACACGGGCACGCGCGCCGGTCCCCAACACAAGGAAAGAGCGACGGACCGCCAGCCCGGCCCGGCGGGACCCTCCCCCGACACGGAGGGGGGAGGCGCGGGCCGCGGCCATTAGGGCCAAAGGAGCAGCGCCCCGGTCCCCACCGCGGGGACCGGCAGACCCACCAGCACGCCTACGCTTCCCCCCAACAGAAGGGGCAAACGGGGCGCACGGGTGGGGTACGCCACCCAACGCACTCAGCACAGGAGGGACGGCGGCCGGGGGATAACGGTACCCCGTCAGAAGGCACGCCCCTCTCTCGGATCGCTAGAGAAGGCATTCCTCACCGAAGGTGGGCCACACCCCACCCCAACTGCCCCCCCCCGCCGGGCCAGCAGGAGGCAAGCCGAGGGAGCACCACCCGAGAGACCGATCAATCGGGCGAGGGGGTCTGCGGTATAGGGAAGAAACGGCACCTCGAGCATCCGCGGCCAGGGCAAGGGCAGGCTGGGCGCATTACCAATCCCATTCGCCACAGCCCTCCCGGCCCCCGCGCTCATCCGGCCAGACCGGACCACACCGCGACCGCTCGACACACCTGGCACACACCACCCCACGGGGGCAGGGTGGCAAGCGCGCAGGCATGCGCCCACCAAGCCGATACCCCACACACACGTGGGGACGACGGCACGACACCGGCAGCCTCCCTCCAAGCGAGGCGAAGCACACACGTGTCTCCTTCTCTTACCGCCTCGACCCCCCCCAAGACTCCCAAGGGGCACAGGCAGCAGCCAGAGGCAGCCGCAGCAGCGACACCCGGGAGAGGGCGCTGGGGGGACAGGAGCAACACCACCACTCGGCTTCAGGCACCTGAGGCACAACCTGGACCACTCCAGGGGCACCGCACAGGCTCGCGCAGAGGCAAGGCTCCGCAGCCACAGAGCCCACGACAGGGCGACGGCGAGGGATGCCCGCCACGTCAGAGGACCCCGACCCCCCCCCGCGCGCAAAAGCACGGGGACAGCAGAGGCCGGGCCGGCTTCCGCACCCCTGCCACCCACACACCACCCGCAGGTGGGGAAGGCAGAACGAGGGGCCCGCAGGCCAGAACGAGAGGCTCAGCAGCGTTCACCATGAACGGCTGTCCCTCATCTGGAGCGGCTTAGGTCCGGCCCAGGAGAGCGCCACAGCACCACATCGGTCACAGTCAGGTCTAGGCTTTAACACGTGGAGCGAGGGCGGGGGGGACACGACCCGGCGAGGACAGCCACCAGAGGGGCCCGCTGCAGCCTCACCAGCCCCCGCCTCTCACTGCAGGCGGTAGACAACCCCAGCGGAGAACGCCTGACACGCACACGTGGCATGAAGCCACCCCTCATCGAGGGCCTTTCAAGTCAAAGGGTTGTCACAACCACCACGCGATCGGCTCACCAGTGGCAGAGAGCGCACGCGGGTAGAGGACCCGACGCCCGCCTCACCCCACCGCCCTCGGGCACCATAGGCCGGAGGTGGCATCACCGTCGCGGGACAACCGGAACGAACGCACACAAGCCACCGCGCGAGCCCAAGCAGGTGGCTCTCAGAAAGGAGCACGGTCGAGCACCAGCCCACTGGAAGCCCACTTTGTCCCCGTGTCCCCAACGCACGTCCGGAGTCCCCTCCCTGGCGACAGTCACCAGAGAACAGCGTGTCAGCACCTACCTGCAGGTCCAAAACCACAACTCCAAGTATAAAAATGTCCACGCGAGAGGACACAGGGCTGATGCACTGGACACAGCCACCTCTGAGCTTGGGGACCCGGTCACTTGTCCCCAAAATGCCACCCATCTCTGTTAGAGGACACTCCTCTGGCCACCTGGTCGACCTGGGGTGGGGGAGGGGACTAGGGCCATGAGCAGGCCACCACCCCACACATGGCAGGCAGCCCCATCCAGGCGAACTCACACATGGGCTGCAGCGGACCGGCCTCTGGCCCTCAGAAGGCAACCCAGGGGCCGGCGCCGTGGCTCAATAGGCTAATCCTCCGCCTTGCGGTGCCGGCACACCAGGTTCTAGTCCTGGTCGGGATGCCGGATTCTGTCCCAGTTGCCCCTCTTCCAGGCCAGCTCTCTGCTGTGGCCAGGGAGTGCAGTGGAGGATGGCCCAAGTGCTTGGGCCCTGCACCCCACGGGAGACCAGGAGAAGCACCTGGTTCCTGCCATCGGATCAGCGCGGTGTGTCGGCCGCAGCGCGCTGGCCGTGGCGGCCATTGGAGGGTGAACCAACGGCAACGGAAGACCTTTCTCTCTGTCTCTCTCACTGTCCACTCTGCCTGTCAAAAAAAAAAAAAAAAAAAAAAAAAAAAAAGGCAACCCAGGACCTTCGATCGCTCCCTGAAGGGGGATTTTGGAAAGGGGAAAAAAAAAAAAAATCCAGACCTTCCTTAGTGACAAGTAGCAAATAATTAGGATTAGGCCCAAGTGCAGAAGGACTTCGAAGAAAGAAAAGGAAAAACAAAACCCCAAGCCTGTATGGCCAAGGCACCCTTCCCTCTGCCACCCACAGATCGACATCCCCGGTCGGTTGGTCCCCGTAGGTGGTGGCGGTGGTGGCAGCAGCACTACCAGTACGTAGTGTGACAGGGTGTGCTGGTCGACCCGCCAACAGTAGCGCCACCCCAGTCTAGCCACGTTCAGGCGCGAGGCGACGCCCGCCTCCCTCCACAGCCTTTGCCTGCTCACTTGCCATCCTCCAGGCCCAATCTCTGACCAATACATCAGGCCCCAGGTCCCCAGCAGGGCAGGGACAGTCCTTCCTGCAGCTTAGGGACTTCGTCACACTCTGTCTCGGGCTCCTCGGCCACTTGTCATCCCTTGTCGGCTCCGGAGCCTGCGACAGCCATATCAAGGCAGCCACCAGGTGGAGTCCGACAACCGACACCGAGGAACCAAGGGACAGCCAGCTGGATGCATCCAGGCGGCAGGGGGACGACATCGTAGCTCAGAACGTGTTTCTCGGCTGCCCGGGGGCAGAGAGTGTGTGGAGGGGGGTCGGGGGCAGGTGTCTGCACAACCACAAAGGCTGTGGGGCATAGGTGCCCACACAGCCGAGGGTTGGGACTCAGCAGACTCTGGGAATCTCAGAGCATGAAGTGCCTCCCGAAGACGGGTCTGGCCTCGCCTGGCTCCGGGGAGTCAGCCTGTCAGACCCCCAGGGCTGTCCTGGCCGCGAGGAGCATCTTCTCGTGGCTCATGGGGTGTGTGTGGGGAGGGAGAGGGGGGCATCGGGAAGGAGGCTCATCCTCTGGCAGCACACCATCTGTGGCAGAGGCCATCCATGGGCTTCACTATTGCCTGGGCACGTGGGGATGCACTCCACAGATCACTGTTTACACAGAAGTTTAAAAAAATGGGGGGGGGGAGTGTAGTGTGTCATATTCTTATTTTTGTATCTATGAACTACATAGAACCTTTTTCTCTTTGTATTGATATCACATTCACATAAGAATTAAAAAGTCCACTTGGCCACCCAAAGGGAAGGAAAGGAAAGGAAAGAAAGAAAGGAAGAAGAAAAGACGAGAGAGCAGCAGAGAGAATTAAAGAGGGGAAAACATTGAAAGAACACTAGGGAGAGAAAACAGAAAGAGTGAAAGTAAAAAAAAAAAAGTTGGAGAAAGAAGAAAAAAAAAGGAGGACCGAACAGAAAGACAAAAACTAAGAAGAGAGAAAAGAAAACGTAAAAGATGGGGGAAAGAAGGAATGGAAGTTTAGAAAGAAAACCGTGAGGACGTGAGGACACGACAAAGAGAGGAAACACATGAGGGAAGGTAGGAGACAAAAAATGAAACCAAAATAAGGAAGAGAGGAGAAAGCATGAAGATTTAAAAAGACGAGAGAGAGAGAGAGAAGCAAGTGGGGAGAAAAAATAAGAAAGGACAAAGAATATCAAGTCAAGGGGGAAGTGAGAAATAAAGTCGGAAGAAAGAGAAAGAAGCTAGAAGGAGACGGACAGACACACGGACGAGCGGGAAACAGCACGAGAGCAAGAGACAACAGGGAATAAACTAAGAAAGAGAACATAAAAGAAAGGAAAAAGAGGGAGGGAGGGAGGGAGGGAGGGAGGGAGGGGAGGGAGGGAGGGAGGGAAAGAAGGAAAGAAAGAAAGAAAAGAAAGAAAGAAAGAAAGAAAGAAAGAAAGAAAGAAAGAAAGAAAGAAAGAAAAGAAAGAAAGAAAGAGAAAGAAAGAAAGACGCGAACGGTAACCCACAGGGGACTCAGATCACCCCAGGGTGGCGCCCAAGGACCCGAGAGCCCATCCCCAGTCACGGCCCCGCTCCCCGCACCCGGCCAGCTTCCCACCCCTCTCGCGGCAGCTGCGGCGGCGGCGGCAGCGCCCCAGCCCAGAGAAAATGGCCCCCCCCGCCCCCACAGCAGAAAGCTCGCCTGTGCTCCACACCGCGCATGTGCTAAACAGGCCCCCAACCACTGCGCAGCCTCCACCCCGAAGTCTCGCGATACTCAGGACGCTCTATTTAGACGCCAGCGCCATTTTGGCTTTCACCGGCCACCGTGCCCGATCTGATACTGTGGTCGCTAGGTGGCGCGCGAGGATCGCCGTAGAGAGATTTGGTTCTCTCGGCGGGGGTAGGTGGGTGGGGAGGAAGGGGGAGATGAAGGGCAGGGCAGAGGAGGCTGAGGGAGGAAGGTGAATGAGGAATGACACTGGGTCCCAGGCCCGTGGGTCAGCTCCAGATTCCCCCCCCACACACACACCACCCTTGGGCCATATTTCTCCAGGCCTGGCTCTCCAGAAATCTCAGCCAATGATGAGAGGGAGGGCTTCCCGGGAGCTGGGAGCTGGGCCAGACAGGAACACAGGCACACACTCACAGTCACACTCACACACTCACTTTCTTCAATGCAATCACTGTCTCCAGCCGGGACGGCCCTCCCTAGGTAGTACTGTTATAAAGGATGGCCCAGTATCTCCTCGCTGTGTGTCTCCTTCCACCACCAGGAGTTGGAAGGAAATGTGAAGGGTCACCACTGGAAGACCGGGAGGCAGGGTGGAAGCACAACAAACCTGCCCAGCTTTGTATGCTTCTTGGAGAGATACATTGATTTATGCCATTTTTTTCTTTTTCATGTGAAATGCAGTGACATAAAGAGAAGGATAGAGAGAGAGGGGAGAGAGGAGAGGTAGGAGAGGTGGGGGGAGAGAGAGAGAGAGGGAGGGAGGGAGGGAGGGAGGGAGGGAGGGAGGGAGATATCTTCACTTCCCAAATGCCCACAGCAGCTGAGGCTGGGCTAGGCCAAAGCCAGCAGCCAGGAGCTCCATCTGGGCCACCCTTATGGGTGACAAGGACACAACTACTTGGCCCATCTCCCGCTGACGTTGTCTTTAACATGTTGTGCTACAATGCTGCCTAGCTCCCACTAGCTAACTTTAAATTTCTGTCTTTTTTTTTTTTTTTTTGACAGGCAAAGTTAGACAGTGAGAGAGAGACAGAGAGAAAGGTCTTCCTTCCGTTGGTTCACCCCCCCCCCCCATGGCCGCTATGGCCGGAGCGCTGCACCGATCTGAAGCCAGGAGCCAGATGCTTCCTCCTGGTCTCCATTATGTGTGCAAGGCCCAAGGGCTTGGGCCATCCTCCACTGCACTCCCTATCCACAGCAGAGAGCTGGCCTGGAAGAGGAGCAACTGGGACAGAATCCAGTGCCCCAACCAGGACTAGGACCCGGTGTGCCGGCGCCGCAGGCAGAGGATTAGCCTAGTGAGCCACTGTGCCCGCCGGCCTCTATTTGTCTTTCTTCTAAGATCTTAGGGGAGCCACTGAGCTCTTTTGGGGACAGAAAGGAGGTGGAATGGCAGTGGGTCAGAGATGTGAAAGAAGGGGAGAACAGACAGTCTCCCAGAGAGAGCAAGCAGAGAGAGGGAGAGGGAGAGGGAGAGAGAGAGAGAGAGGGAGAGAGAGAGAGAGAGAGAGAGCACACTTTACTCTGCTCCCCATCAGCAGGCAGGGGTCAGAGGAGGAAGAGAGCAGACTGGGTCTCTGGGAAACAGGACAGGAGCCTGGCCTGCCTTCCCCTTCCCAGCACATGAGCAGAAATGGCTGCACAGTGAGCAGCGTCTGGGCACACAGGATCCAGCTCAGCCCACAAGAAGCTTCTGCTCCCTCCGGTGAGGCACAGAAAGAGGCAGGGGAGAGCCAGTCACCGCATCCCGGGAGATACCGCAGCACAACTCACCCTCCCATTCCAAGAGGGGTTTTGCTCCTGAGAAGTTCTCATCCACTCTCCTCTCTGCCTGGGAAGGCACTGCCCCTAAAATGGCCTTCCAAGTGTTCCAGACAAACAACACACCCAGTCAGACCTGTGTGTACGTGTATGCATGTGTGTGGAAATGGAGAGAGCCCTTCAGAGCTACGT
>NW_027208367.1:0-52000 GCF_964237555.1 Oryctolagus cuniculus
AGGCTATAGCAGACAGCTGGATGGAAAGTGGAGCAGCTGGGACTTGAACCAGCCTCCATATGGGATGCCCCCACTGCATGCAGTGGCTTTACTGGCTACACCACAGCACTGGCCTCAAGACAATGCTCTAAAATGATATGATGCATTAATTATTCCCAAATATTGAAAAGTGGCATGGTACACATTTGAATGTGTTGTTTTGTACTAGTTGTAGAAAGAGTTTAAAATATATTTAGATTTAAAAATGTAAGCTTTGATCTAAAGGTTTACTTTCCCCTAAGGTGCCTGTTCGAAACTGAGAGATCGTTGAAGTCTCAAGATAGAGTACAACTGATCTTATCCAAGCCTCCTTTATCACATGAGGATGCTAAATGCCAAGGCCCAGAGAAGTAAAGTGAATTGTTCAAGGTCACACAGGTAAGTTGTAGCAGGGATAATTCTGTATTAGCATTAGGTATCCTGATACATAGGCCACTGTTCTGTCAATTTCATACTCCTTCTGGAGTTAAAGATTCTAAGTTGTGGAAAATTAAGTTTGGAAATTTAGTGGTTGCTATGTTGTTATGGTGAGAAATTTCTGTGTATAGCTATGAGTAAATTTTATTCAATATATTTTTCTAGTATGTTTGCTATTTATTTGAAATGTACAACAAGTAGCTTCATCTATTTGCCAAAAGAATTTTTTAAAGATTTATTTATATTATTTGAAAGTCAGAATTACACAGACAGAGAAGGAGAGGCAGATAGAGTGGTCTTCCATTCACTGGTTCACTCCACAGTTGGCCTCCATGGCTGGAGCTGTGCCAACTGGAAGGCAGGAGCCAGGAGCCTCTTCCTGGTCTCCTATGCAGGTGCAGGGGCCCAAGGACTTGCACCATTTTATAATGCTTTCCCAGGCCATAGCAGAGAGCTGGATAGGAAGTGGAGCAGCCAGGTCTTGAACTGATGCCCCTATGGAATACCAGCACTGCAGGTGGCAGCCTCACCCACTATGCCACAGTGCCAGCCCTTGCCAAAAGAATTTATAGAAGCTATTCCATATATACACTTCACAATTATTTAGTTACTTGACATGAACTATCCCTGCATATTTGAAAATTTTGAATGGTATCACTTGGGTTTTAAGAATGTTATATTTTAGGTCTCTTAATATTTTTAGTGATGATGTTTTAAAGGCCCTTTCTGTTTTATGGAAAATGATAAGGATCTTGTTTTACAATGGCCATAGTATTACCACTTAAAGCAATAGATTAAATAACACTTTTAAACAAAGTCATTTAATACTGAATTCTAAAACACTGGTATATTTTAAGTGAGAAGCCGGATTTCTTTCAGATATTCTAAATAAGAATGATAATCAAAATTGAAGACATCTACAGTTTTTAATCACTTGTTTTAAATATTGGTCATAATGGTCCAATTTAGAGTTTTAATTTTCATTAGCTTTTAAAAGATTCAGTACGGTTCATAGAAAAAATTAAGAGAACATAATTATATATTCAACCTCCCTCCCTTCTTTTTCCTTCTTTGTCATTTTTTTTTTAGCTTATGAAATGACATTTTCCATTTACATTACATTAAAAAGGGTTGTTGAATCAAGGGACAAGTTTAACAGGCAAAAAGTAGAAAGATCGTAATTTAGAGGGAATACAGACAATGGCTCTAAACAATATTTGAATATCACATCTAAACAATATTTGAAGAAATTGATAAAATAAATATTTTAATTTCTCCTACTAAAATGCTCAGAGAAAGTCTTTCATTATTTATCAAATATTAGTGCAAAATTATGGATTTAAATGATCCCAAAAAGTGATGAATTTTTGTGTAATAAAGTCCAATTTTTGTCAAGGCTTTTTGACAGTCTCACAGAAAACTTATGTTTGTGAATGGGAAGAATAATATCAAAATGTCCATACTACCAAAAGCAATTTGCAAATTCAATGCAATCCCAATCAACATACCAACGATGTTCTCAGAGCTAGAAAAAATGATGCTAAAATTCATATAGAAACATGAGAGATGCTTAACATCTAAAGAAATATTATAAAACAAAAAAAAAGCTGGAGACATCACACCATATTTTAAGACATATTACAGGGGTCAGCACTATGACAAAGCAGGTAAAGTCACCATCTGCAGTGCCGGTATCTCATATGGGTGCCAGTATGTTTCCCAGCTGCTCCACTTCTTATACCCCTCTCTGGTATAGCCTGAGAAAAAAGTAGAAAATGGCCAAAGTCTTTGGGCCCCTGCACCTGCATAGAGATCTGGAAGAAGCTCCTGACACTTGGATTCAGATCAACAGAGCTCCGGCCATTGTGGCCATTTGGGGAGTAAACCAGTGGATGGAAGACCTCTCTCTCTCTCTGCCTCTACCTCTCTGTGACTCTGCCTTTCAAATAAATAAATAAACTGCAAAAAAAAAACACAAAAAGAAGAAGTGTTAGCACTGATATAATAACAGACACATAGTTCAATGGAAAAAACTAGGTAGCATAGAAATAAACCCAAATTTCTACCAGCAACTCATATTTAACAAAGGAACTAAAATGAACTGGAGAAAGAAGAATCTCTTTCACAAGTGGTGCAGAGGAACTTGATGATCCAAATGTAGAAGCCTGAAAATAGACTCCAACATCACTTACACTATGTGAAAGTGAACTCACAGTGAATTAAAATGTAATCATAAGACCCAAACCCAAGTAAACATAGGGAAACTCTAAATATTGTCAACACACAATAGCTTTTGGGTAAGATTCCAATAGCAATAGTCACAAAAATAAAAACAGAGACATTTGAGTATATCCAACTAAGATACTTCTTCACAACAAAGTAAACATCAGAGTGTAGATACAATGAACAGATGGCAGGAAAAATTAAAACTCTGAATGTTTACAGATTTCCAGAACATTTACATGAATTGGAAAAACTCCAAAAAATACAGGCAAGGATCTGAATAGACATTTCTCAGAAGAAATGTAAATGGTCAAAACATGTGAATATGCCCGATGTCACTAGCCATTATGTAAATATAAATCAGAACACCATATCAGTCTCCAACACCTGTGGGAGAATACAACACTCAGGTGTTTGTGTGTGCAGCAAGTGGGTTTAGAGGACCCTGTTCACCTCTGGAGAGCAGAGTCTACGGGGAGACAAAGAAACCTTACTGCTTTCCTAATGGGCTTATTAAGTTCTTGACCAGTGCCTGTTAGTCTTGCCACAAACTTTCTAGTCTCACTACTTTCCTTCTTCTTCCTCTTCTCTGTGGCTTGTAAAATAGTATACATTCTGTATACTGTGGATACTTTAGATTTATTTTATTCCTTCGGTCTCCTATGAAGTTCCTCCACAAAAACACAGCCCTCAAAATATTCATTCATTTATGCAGTCTGCAGATTTCATGAGCTACTAAATTCCAAATAGTATGTTAAAGGCAAGATCTAGGCCTAAGAGAAAAGTGGTCTGAATTCTGTGCCTAGAAGAGGATTTGGGACATAGTAGAATTTCGGTGAAGTGCTATGTGAATGACATGCACTCAGTAAATGAGTAATCTAAAGCATACACTGCATTCAAGCAACACAGCAGCCCTACTCACCTCAGGTAGAGCAATTGAGAGGAATAATGTGAACAAAAATAAGACATCAATAAGTTGAATAATAACAGAGAAAAAACAAAATGAGATAGATGCCAACATTACTGAGCTATTTTTGAGGAATTAAATTGATAGAGGGGCTGGCATTGTGGCTAAGTGGGGTAAGCTGCAATCTGTGAGGCCAGCATATCATGTGAGTTCCACTTTGAGCTTAGGAATCTCCACTTCCAATTTAGCTCACTGCTAAACACCTGGGAAATCAGCAGAAGATGGACGAAGGACTTGGGTCCTTGCCACTGATGTGGGAGACTTGGATGAAGCTCCTGACTTCAGCATGCCCCAGGCTCAACTTTGAAACTCTCTGGGGTGTGAGCCAGCAGATGAAAGCTATCTCTGTCTTTCCTCCTCTCTCTAAATCCACTTTTCAAATAAACAAAGATTTAATAAACAAATTAACTGATTTCAAAATACACAAAAACATGAACAATACTATATCATCTTGATGCCAAACTGATAAAAAATAACAAATGCTAGAGAGCACATGGGAAAAGAAAACCATCATATATGGTGGATGAAAACACAAGTTAGTACAGATGTTATGCAGAACAGTATGGCCATTCCTTAAAAAGGATAAAAATTGGGCCGGTGCTGTTGTGCAGCGCCTGAGGGGCCAGCATCCCATTTGGGTGCCAGTTCTAGTTCCAGCTGCTCTTCTTCCAATCCAGCTCTCTGCTATCTCCTGGGATAGCAGTAGAAGATGGCCCAAGTCCTTGGGCCCATGCACCCATGTGGGAGACCCAGAGGAAGCTCCTGTCTCCAGGTTTCAGAATGGCATAACTCTGGCCTTTGTAGTCATCTGTAGAGCGAACCAGCTAATGGAGGACCTCTCTGTGTCCCTATCTCTATTGTAACTCTTTCAAATAAATAACAAAAATTTAAAATAAGATAAAAATTGACCTACCATGTGAGAGTTATCTTGCTCTTGGCTATATAGAATAAGGAACTTTTATTAGAAGGAAAGGAGAAGAGCATATCAAAGATACAGCAATTTTCCCATAACACAGCCACTATAACACAGTTCACTGCAGCCAGGATTTGAAACCAATCTAGCTATCCATCAATGAAAAAAATGGACAGGGGAACTTCATTTAGATTCAAAAAAAACCAAATATTATTAAATTAATTGAAATAAGCCAGAAGCAGGAACACAAATGTCACCTGGTCCTTGTCACATGTGGAAGTGAGAGAAAATAATGGATCTGAACACAGAACTGTGATTACTAGAGGCTGAGAAGGGAAGCAGCTAGGGATAGAGGGGGATTGGATAATAGGTAACAAAATACAAAGAGGCAGAAAGAACTTCTGGTGCCCCATAATATAATGAGATGACTACATTCAACCATATTAGGTTCTGTGTAAAGAACTGAAAGAGAGGAACTGGTAGTCTCAAATCATGGAGAAGAATTAGAAACTGTAGTTGCTTGGGGGCCAGCATTATGGCACAGTGGGCTAACACCCTGGCCTGAAGCACCAGCATCCCCTGTGGGTACCAGTTCTAGTCCTGGCTGCTCCTCTTCTGATCCAACTCTCTGCTATGGCCTGGGAAAGCAGTAGAAGATGGCCCAAGTCCTTGGGTCCCTGCACCCAAGTGGGAGATCTGGAAGAAGCTCCTGGTTCCTGGCATCAGATTGGCAGAGCTCCGGCCATTGGGCCACCTGGGGAGTGAACCGGCAGAGGAAGACCTCTCTCTCTCTCTGCTGCTACTTCTCTCTGTAACTCTGTCTTTCAAATAAATAACTCTTTAAAAATTAATAAAACTGTAGTTGCTTAGCTTGATCACTTTTTACTGCATAAATGTGTGCAAATATTGCACTACACCCTGTAATAATGCATGACTAGGACACATTAATCACAAATTATTTCAATGAAATTTTAAAAATTAGAAGCATTTCTTTATATTAACAATGAACTATTTGAAAATGAAATTAGAGAAACATTTCCATGCATAGCAGCATAAGAACCAGGAACCAATGTCTTCAATGTTATCAGTGATGAATCAGATTCACAGCCCCCAGCACTCAGTTTTTGCCATAGACCTTACCATGGCAATTGTGGGCATATAGTAGTAAATCAATGGACAGGAATCCTTTGTCTCTAAATCTGCTAAATAAATAAACAAGGAATTCATCAAAGAAAAAGAGATATCAATTTGGATGCCAGGTCACAAAAACACATGCACTTGAGCTATCCTCCAGTTTGTGATGCCAACAAATCTTTCAGACATGTTACATTTTCAGAGAGTTTTCTGTAATCTTGCTAAGCTTTCTGGAACTCTGCCTTATAGCAAAGCGATTCCCAATTCCATTATACTCATGATTTTTCTTTTGTGTGATATATTAGTTTACCATCTAGAGATAATTTATGGTACAAAACTTTTGTATGCATGCATGTTTTCTCATTTGTGAGTCTATTCATGGGAATTGAAGACTGATTTATAGCAGAAATACTTTTTCCAAATTCATTGCATAGACTTTTGTTTCTTATGAATTCTCTGAAGTCTGTTGATGTCTAATTTCTGGCTAAAGGTTTTATCGTATTTACAGCATGCAAAGACTATCACCTTTTGTGAATTCTGTATCTATACAAGCCTGAAATAAAGAAAATGTTTTTACACAATCGGTATACTCCTAAGAAACCACCTGTGTCAATTCTCTGATGTACCATTGACTTCTGACAAACAACCTTTTCACACTAATAATATTTATAAGCTTTCTCCTTTACATGAGTCTCTGTTGGATAGGATGTGATTTCCAGCAAAAGGTTTTGTCACAATACTTACATGAATTTTGGAGAAAAGCTCTTCCACATTCATTATATTGTTAAGGTCTCTCCCTTGTTCAAATTCCATGATGGATTATGAGGCATTACCTATGTGAAATGACTTTCTCACATTTATTTCATTCATTAGATATATATGTTGTGCATTCTGATATAAGGAGAGATTTGGGCAGAGCTTTCCAACACTCATTACACCCATAAGGTTTCTCTCCCATGTGAATTCCCTGTTGTCTTATGAGGTATGGCTTCTAATTAAAGGGATTTTACTTTCAAAGGAGTTTTTCCCTATATGAATTTGATGATGTACAATGAGGGCTGAATTATGGTAAAAGGCTCTGAGTCATTACATTCATAAAATTGCTCCCCATGAGAATTCTTTTATGTTTGATGAGGTCTGATTTGCACCACAAAGGCTTATTCACATGTATTACATTCATGCATTTCTCCCCTTGGTGAATTCTCTAATATTTCATGAGATATAACTTGCACAAAAAGGTCATGTAGAAAATTCCTTGTGTGGATTCTCTGATATCTTATGAGTTATGAAGTACAGCAAAGAGGCTTTCCACCATCCTTCCATCCATAAAACCTACCTAAATTGAGCAACAAAGATATAGAAAACGTAAACACACACATAACCGGATGGAAATGATATCAGTAATAAAGATCCTCGCCGCCAAGAAAACCCCAGGACTGGATGGCTTCACTGCTGAATTCTAACAGACATTTAAAGCACTAACTGCAATTCTTCTCAAGTTATTCAAAACAATTGAGAGAGAGGTGATTCTCCCAAATTCTTTCTATGAAGCCAGCATCACCTTCATTCCTAAACCTGAAAAAAGTGCAACAAAGAAAGTAATTATAGACCAACTTCCCTGATGAACATACATGCAAAGATCTGCAACAGAATTCTGGCCAATTGAATCCAACAATGCATCAGAAAGATCATCCACCCAGACCAAGTGGGATTTATCCTTGGTATGCAAGGATGGGACCAAAGGCTTTTCCACAGTCATTTCATTTATAAGCTTTCTCCATGGTGTGAAGGCTCTGATACTTTCTGAGGTTTGACTTCTCAGCAAAGGTTTTTCCACAGTCATTGCACTCATAAGGTTTCCCCCAGTACAAATTGTCTGATGCTTTGTGAGCTTTGACTTCTCAGCAAAGGCTTTTCCACAATTATTGCATTCATAAGGTTTCTCCCCTGTGTGACTTCTCTGATGCATTTTGAGTTGTGATTTCTGGCCAAAGCTTTTTCCGCAGGCATTGCATTCATAATGCTTGTCTTCTGTGTGAATTCTCTGATGCTTTCTGAGGTTTGAATTCTGGCCTAAGGTTTTTCCACAGTAATTGCATTCATAAGGTTTCTCCCCTGTGTGAATTCTCTGATGCTTTCTGAGGTTTGCCTTCTGGCCAAAGGCTTTTCTGCAGTCACTGCATTCATAAGGCGTATCCCCTGTGTGAATTCTCTGATGATTTATGAGGTGTGGCTTCTGGCCAAAGAGTTTTCCATAGTCATTGCACTCATAAACGCTTATCCCCTGTGTGACTTCTCTGATGATTTATGAGGTTTGACTTCTGGCCCAAGGTTTTTCCACAGTCATTGCATTCATAAGGTTTCTCCCCTGTGTGACTTCTCTGATGATTTGTGAGTGTTGATTTCTGGCCAAAAGCTTTTCCACAATGATTACATTCATAAGGTTTCTCCCCTGTGTGAATTCTCTGATGATTTAGGAGGTTTGCCTTCTGGCCAAAGGATTTTCCACAGTCATTACATTCATAAGGTTTCTCCCCTGTGTGAATTCTCTGATGATTTATGAGGTGTTTCTTCTGGCCAAAGAACTTCCCACAGTCATTACATTTATAAGATTTCAACCCTGTGTGAATTCTCTGATGTCTAATGAGATCTGACTTCTGGTGAGTGGTTTCTCCACAATCATTACACACATGAGGGTTTTCCACTTATATGAGTGCTGTGATGGAGGGTATGGCAGAATTTAATACTGAATGACTTCCCACAAGGTTTACATGCATAGGATTTCTTCCCTATATTTGGTCTATGATTCAGTCTAACATGTGATTGGTAAATAACAGGTTCCACAGGCCCAATATACTTATAAACGTTCTCTCTTTTGGGACTTTGTTGATGTATACTGAGGTTAGAATTCTTATGGAAATCTTGTACTATTTGAGTTGTCTTGCCAATAGTGGCAATTGACTTATTACAGGTTTCTACCATAAAAAGCTTCTCAGATTCACAGAATATATTCTTGCTTTTGAAGACTTTCCCTTGTCCAATTTGTTCAAGTGCCTGCTCCTTGATCTGAATATTGTGCTGTTGATTAAGAGGTTCACAGAACTGGAGAGTGTTCCCAGGTACCTTAGTAGCACAAAATTTCTCTCCAGCTTGTAGTTGATCAGGCCCACAATGGGGACACATATTGTGACATATACTGCATTCTTCAGGTTTTATTCCTGAATAGTTTCTCTTTTTGATACTCAGTTTTGGAATATGGCTTATACTTAAATTAAGTGTTTTTCTGAATTCAACTCCCTTGGGAGTTAATGTCTTATTATTTGTCATAACATCCTGATGCAGATTTTTCTCCAGACTTTTCTGGTTGGTCTTAATCAGTTCATCCAGTTTCATGGCAACTGAAGTGAGAAAAAAATGATGTCACTACATCAAATATAATTGTTTCTTCTAGCATACTCGTGTAAAAGGAATGAAGTTACTTGTATTTAAGAGGGATAAGATGTTAGGAAAAGTTCTGCATTTGTGCCTCCTCACACAGGGCACCAAAATGTTAGGAAAAGAGTTGTAGAATAGAGGAGAAAGTGTATGAATTTACAGCCAGACAGAATTTATTCAGAGAAAATTAATCCACAGAGGTGGGTGACCAACTGCCTGTACAAGATGGAGCATGAAGGCCCCAATTCCCAGGGGCCAGACCTTTTTGAGGAGGGCTAAGGCTGGGCATGAGGGTAGGGGGCAGCAGTGGAGGGGAATTCCAGGAACTGGGTGGGGGCCTTAGGAACCTGGAAAATAATGCAGGGTGGGGTATGAAGGCAATAGGCTGTGAGACCCAATTGAGTTTCAAGGGCAAGGAATACATTCCAAAGTTTATCTACTTTGGGCAATGAGGGAGAATGGCTCAGGCTTATATCCTCATTCCATCATAAGATTTTCAAAAAATGATTAGAAGATACATATTTATGAATATACAGGTTTTCTCCATTATACATTAATATATTAAATTGTATCCATAGATTTTCCAATGTTCATCCATGATCCTGTTTACTACCAGAATTTTTTCCAAGTATGATTGAATGGTTTTTGTGGTAAGATGTCTTAAATCACTGCTTGGGATGCCTGTATCTCAAAACAGTGCCAGTTTAAGCCGAGGCTACTCTGCTTCCAATACAGCTCTGAGATAATAGATACTGGAAAGCAGCAGATAATGGTTCATGTGCTTGGGACCCTGTGATAGAGATGAGTAGGTGAAATTCCAGGCTTCTGGCTTCAGATTAGTCATAACTGTTGATAGTATTTGGGGAGAGAGTTAATAGAAAATCTATTCCTCACTGTTTCTCTCTCACTTTCTACTTTCACAAAAATGAATAAGACTTCACAGAATGGACTAATATTTAATAAATATATTCACCTGTAATCTAGAAACCAATTTTTCCCTGTCCATTACTTCAGTTCATTTTTTAATGTATTTTTATTTCTTTATTTGTGAGAGTTAGACTGTGAGAGACAGAGACAAAGATCTTCCTTCCATTGGCTCACCCCTCAAATGGCAAATACATTTGGATCTATGCCAATCCAAATCCAGGAGCCAGGTGCTTCCTCCTTATCTCCATTGTAGGTGCAGGGGCCCAAGCATTTGGGCCATCCTCCACTGCCCTCCCGGGCCACAGCAGAGAGCTGGACTGGAAGAGGAGCAACCAGGACTAGAACCCGGGGCCCATATGGGATGCTGGTGCTGCAGGGGGAGGATTAACCATGTGAGCCACGGTGCCAGCCCCTTTTTCAATTCATTTTTAGAAAAATTGTGGGTTTTGTACTTCTGTGATATTTCAACCATAAATATGGGGAAGTTTTACTAGATCATTTCCTTGAAGGTAAAGAGTGAAATGTGTCTATACTCTAAGCAGGATCACATTCATGGGACAAGATTTGAATATGTGGTTGTCTTGTGTTCTGTCTTCCCAGGCAAACAGCATTTGTGGGATTTTTCTAATGAAAATCTCTGTTTTATCTGCACTATTATAGTTTCCCCATATTTCTAAGGAAACCTGACATCCTAATCTTCTAATAACTACAACAGTTACAGAAAGTTCCAATATACCACCTTGGCTATACATTCCCACCAGTTGAAATAATTTATTCCTGCAACCCAGAGTCTGCTCAATTATTGAAAATTGATTTCTAACTCATTGTGAAGACATCAGCCCTGGTTGCCTCCTCTTGTTTCTTTCTATAAACACTCCTCTGTGATAATTTGAGTTTCTGGAGGTTTGTTGATTTTCACAGAAAACTTCATTTCCTTTGCCTTTACCAGAGATACTGATCTCCATAGATACTGTAGAATGTCTGTGTCTGAATCACAGGACCAGCTGTCTTCAGGAGTAAGACTTGGGAAAAACTCGTGGAAAGAACACCAGTCAATATCTGTTGCACTGCTTCTGCTTTGGCCTCCCTGCCCGTTATGTACACACTGATATGGAAGGCTCTGATGTAGGCATTCTTCCCCCATCCATGGCTCTGCTCCTTGCTCCAACTTGAAGATCAAGTCAGGTTTGGTCCTGCAGTGCCCTACTAATGGAAACAATATAGACTTTGTGAAATCACTATCTTGGGTTAATGAAAGGAGTACAGCTTGGTCCAGGAGCTATGCAACAAATGTTCCAATGTGAAATCCTTCCCAGGTGATAGATATTCAGATTCTTCATGGACTCAAATTCTATACCTGTCCCTCATTCAACTTTATGAATAGTGCTCACTTAGTTGTCAAATAGCAAGAAAATGTTACCATTGGGCATGTGATGAGTGTCACTCACCCAGGGAGAACAGGCTGCTGTAGGTCTCCAGCATCACATCCCTGTACAGGATTTTCTGAGCTTGGTTCATGTTCTGCCATTCCTCCCAGGTAAAGTACACAGCCAGGTCTTCAAATGCTATCATCCCCTGTGACAGAACACTCCTGGTCAACATGTCAACTCTGTCACCTAACAAACAATGGCAGTTGTATATCTTCTACATGGGTATGGATGAAGAAGCAAGAATGCCATTTCATTTCAGATTTATGAGCATTTGGGCAGCCACACAGAAGCATTCCACAGGGGATCAAACCTATGGTATAAAGGCTGTGAAAATTGCCCAAGCTGGAGGGAAACAGGAATTTCTGTTCACAAAGGCCAGACTATGTCAAGGGCAATTGCACAGTAGGCTGAAAGGGGGACAAGAGTCACTCTGGAATGAGCAGTGTTCAGAAGAATGTAGAAGTATTCAGGAAAAAAGACAAGAAACCATCAGGGAAGTTATGAAGGGATTGAACAATGAAGAATTTCCAGAAAAACACTATACACAGTCAATGCAATTATGGCAGAGAAAAAAATTTTTAAAAGAGACAGTAGGCATTTAACTTAGTGTTTATGATGCCAGCTCAGATACTCTCTCTCTGCATCAAATTTCCAAAGTTGGATTTCAGTGCCAGCTCCAGTTTCCAGCTCCCAGCTAATGCAGACCAGGGGAAGCAATGGTGATGCCAACCAAGAGGGAGGCCTAGATTCCATTCCTGACTCTTGGCTTCAGTTGTGCCCCACCTCTGCTTGATATTTTTATTTAGGCAGTGAAGAAGTGCATGGGAGCTTTCTAGCTTTCTCTCACTCCATCAATTTCTTTCTCTATCAGGCTCATAAATATTTTAAGTAAGGGAGGAGATTCAAGAAAGAATAGAAAGTAGCTTTTGCTTTTTCTATAATTATTCTACTCATAAACATTTAAAGAACTGAAATAACATGATAACAAATTAAAGTAAAAGCTATGGAGTTATTTACCCAAGAACAGAACCTGAGAAATTCTGTACTATAATCTGCATTTGTGACTGAGGGAAATACAGAGAGCTTTGAGAACCTGCAGTAGGCACCAGCATTGTGGTACAGCAGGTAGATCTCCACCTGCAATTCAGGCATCCCATGTGGACAGACAATTTGAGTCCTTGGTGCTCCACTTCCAATTGAGTTCCCTGCTAAAGTGGCTGAAAGAGCAGTGAAAGATGGCCTGAGTATTTGGGCCAATTCCACAAATATGGGAGACCCAGATAGAGTTCCAGACTCCTGGCTTTGGCCTGGCCAACCATTGTGGCCATTTGTTGAATGAACCAGCAGATGGAAGATATCTCTTTCTCACTACCCATCTCTCCCTATCTCTATTACTCTGCCTTTCAAATAAGTTAATAAATAAACCTTGGGGCTGGCACTGTGGCACAGTGGGTTAATGCCCTGGCCTAAAGCACCAGCATCCCATATGGGCACCGTTTCAAGACCCAGCTGCTCTAATTTTGATCCAGCTCTCTGCTATGACCTGGGAAAGCAGTAGAAGAAGGCCCAAGGATTTGGGCCTTTGAAGCCGTGTGGGATACCCAGAAAATTCTCCTGGCTCCTGGCTTTAGATGGGTGCAGCCCGGCCAGTGCAGCCAATTGGAGAGTGAAATGTTGAATGAAAGATCTCTCCTCTGTCTCTTTCTCTCTGGCTCTCCTCTCTCTGTGTAACTCTTTTAAATAAATAAATAAATTGTTAAATACAATCTTAAAACGTGAAAGAACATGCAGTAGATTATTTTCCCCACAGTGTTCTTACTCTAGCTGGGAATCAAGTTCATCTCCTCAAACTATTAAGGACTGCATTACTCTAACAATTAAAAAAAATAAATGCAGCCAGCGCCGCGGCTCACTAGGCTAATCCTCCACCTTGTGGCACTGGCACACTTCATTCTAGTCCCAGTCGGGGTGCCAGATTCTGTCCCAGTTGCCCCTCTTCCAGGCCAGCTCTCTGCTGTGACCAGGGAGTGCAGTGGAGGATGGCCCAAGTCCTTGGGCCCTGCATCCCATGGGAGACCAGGATAAGTACCTGGTTCCTGCCATCAGATCAGCACAGTGGGCCGGCTGCTGTGCACCGGCCATGGTGGCCATTGGAGGGTGAACCAACGGCAAAGGAAGACCTTTCTCTCTGTCTCTCTCTCTCTCACTGTCCACTCTGCCTGTCAAAAAAAATAATAAATGTCACTGATTTGTGGTTTAGCCCTAGGTAAGTAATTCTCTTGCAGAATGCTAAGTGTTTATTTCCAGGGTGGAACTAAAACACTGCCCACTACATCATCTGTATAACACTAAAGAATGTGTTGGACATTATGACCCCAAAATTTAGAATATTATCCTTGACTTCAATTGAAATCATATAACAAATATATATTTTGCTATGGCAACAGAAAATGAGAGATGACATTGCCTTTTCTTGGATAAATGCAATGATTGATAGTCATGACAAATTCATCATACATCTTGTTTCTATATATTCCCTGAGAATAAAATTTACCTTCCTACATCCATTTTCATTAAGAAATTATTATAAATCTAAAAACAAAACAGACAGAAAGCTGGGAATAATTAAGAAAACCACTTACAGGGGCCAGTGCTATCGCACAGTGGGTTAAAGCCCCAGCCCGCAGAACCAGCACCAGATATTAATTCCCACCAAATCAGGTGTGAGTGCGATTTTCAGGTGAATTCAATCAGAATTCCACAGCCATTCAGCTGGGAGGGGTGGATGAATCCAGAAACAGCCAGTTTACATGGGACTAAATCAAGCCTAATATCACAAAGGACTCTTGCATTTCTTTGGCTTTTTTCACATTTGTCTTATTTATCATGATTTGTAATGAATTTTCTGATGTGAGCTTAGGTTTCAGACTGGAATATGGAGTCCAGGGCACGGGAGGAATGGTCTTTTTCAATCAGGGCACAGATGTTGGCTTGCTCCAATTCTGGCTTGCTGTCATTGTTTTGGGTGCCTCAGCCAATTTTTGGTTTTGAGCAGCAATTTTCTAAATGTTTTCTTGGTCTGAGTTTCTTTTGCCTTCTTCCATCCCAAATTTTGTATTCTGATGCAGTACAAACAAGAAGTTAGACAGAGGATCCATTATGAAATAAAAAACATAATAAATTGGCTTTTCAGGCTTAGAAATCTACAGGCAGGATAACTAAGATGAATTTTTGTGTTTTGGAAAATGAAATGGAACCAATTTGCTGTGGGGACAGATATTAATTTCCTCCAAATCGAGTTTGACTGTGATTTTCAGGTTAATTCAATCAGAATTCCACAGCAAGTCAGCTGGGAGGGGTGGATGTATCCAGAAACAGCCGGTTTCCTTGTGACTAAATCAAGCCCAATATCACTAAGGACTCTTGCATTTCTTTGGCTTTTTTCACAGTTTTCTTATTTATCATGGTTTGTAATGAATTTTCTGATGTTAGCTTTGGTTTGGAGGCTGGAATAAGGAGTTCAGGGTACAGCAGGAACCGTCTTTTTGAATCAGGGCATAGCTGTTGGCTTGCTCCAATTCTGGCTTTCTGTCACTGTTTTGTGTGCCTCTGCTAATTTTGGTACTTAAGCAGCAATTTTCTAAATGTTTTCTGGGTCTGAGTTGGTTTTGCCTTCTTCCTCCCAAGATTTTGTATTCTGATGCAATACAAACAAGAGTTCACACAGAGTAGCTATTATGAAATTAAAAAAAAAAAAATGGTGTTTCATGCTTAGAAATTTACAGGCAACGCAACCAACATGATTTTTTGTGGTTTGGAAAAAGAAATGGAACCCTTTTACTTAGGGGACAGATATTAATTCCCTCCAAATCGAGTGGGAGTGGGATTTTCAGGTGAATTCAATCAGAATTCCACAGCCAGTCAGCTGGGAGGGGTGGATGAATCCAGAAACAGCCGGTTTCCTTGTGACTAAATCAAGCTGCTGCTCCCTGTGGACTTGTCCTCCTCAGCCTCTGACTAGAGCACAGCCACCTCTCCAATGCTGACATCCTCTGACACATGTTTCACTCTTCTGTTCTCTCTAAACTGCAGACTCTTGGGCAACATATGTAACTCTAATGCATCAACTTGCATAGAAGCACACACCTGAGGACTCCAGAGTCTTGGATTTCAGGTTGTAATTAACTTTCCTTTTCAGAGGACTGGTGAAAAAACAAGTCTGGAAGCCAGGGTGTAGCCTTGTGGTTCAAATGCCTATGTCTCATATTGGAGTTTCTTGGTTTGATTCCTGGTTCCAGTACCTGCCTCCAAATTCCTGATAATGTAGACCCTGGGAGCTAGCAAGAAATGGCTCAGATGATTGGGTTCCCTACTCCTGGGACAGCCCTGGCCACTGGGGACATTTCAGCAGTGAACTAGAGGGTGAATACTACTTCTCTGTCTACTTGTTCATTTCTTTGCATCTCCAATTAAAAAACAAAAAAGTATGTTTGTATCATCCATTAAAATAACTTCCTCAATGGAAAAAAAGTTTCATTGTTAAATTGGGGAAAAATAATGCTTCTTGGTTGTGATATTAGAATAATGCATAACTGTACATCGGACTTCCATTGTGGACAAGGAAGAGAAAGATGGAAGCAATAATTTTTGCTTCTGGCTTTGGTACTTGTCATGTAACCTTGAAAAATTCATTTAAACTCATGGTGCCTGAGTGTCCTTAAAATTACAGGTTCATCTAGTTGAGGCAGGTGGTGTAAGGGGAGGTGGCAGGAAGCTGAGAGCTTTCCTTGTTTCTGTGCTGACAGAGCTAAGTGACATTAGCAAGTCATTTGACCCCTCTGGATCTTCCTCCCTTGTGAGATAAGATTGTCTTTATAGTTAAAGGATTTATTCTACACAGTCCTATCTTATGGTTAGGCTCACATGACTGTGAAGTGTTTTATAAACTGGCAGTGTAATAATCAAGTTCGCACTGAAGATGAAATGCTAAACAGCATAGAAATTCTAAAGCTTGTAGTTCTATGAGGAGCTACACAGAAACATTCAAGTTCATGGGCATTTTTAAATTTAAAAACAGAATCATTGAATCACTGTTCAGAATCAGTATAGTTGCTAAAATTCTTATTTATAATCACTGAGATTGGCAGTGTAATTACTGATAGCATACTCCTAGTGTTGTATATTTTAGTTTATACAATACTCAGACTATATAAAATATAGGTAGCATGGGAAGTGCGATACACAGCAGTCTTGTAGAATGGCAGATGTCCTAAACAGCACTCTGGCCTCAGAATCAGCCCTTAAGGCACTCAGATCTAGCTGAAGAGCCTATGAGAGTATTTTAGGTATGGAAAGAAACTCTGGCAAAAAAAGAAAAAAAGAAAAGAAAAGGACCTAAATAAAAGATCTCTGTGAGTGAGATCCCAGTAGAAAGAACGGGCCATCAAAGAAGGAGGTACCTTTCTCTGAAGGGAGGAGAGAACTTCCACTTTGACTATGACCTTGTCTAAATAAGATCGAAGTCAGTGAACTCAAGAGGCTTCCATAGCCTTGGCAACTCATGACTAGAGCCCAGGGAGATTTCTGATGCCATAAACAAGAGTGTCAGATTGTTAAGTCAACAACAGGAATCACTGTGTGCTTACTCCTTATGTGGGATCTCTGTCCTTAATGTGTTGTCCAATGTGAAGTAATGCTATAACTAGTACTCAAACAGTATTTTACACTTTATGTTCTGTGTGCTGCAAACTGATGAAAACTTAATATAAACTAAATCGATCTTCTTTGTATAAAGATGATTGAAAAAGAATCTTGATGTAAATGGAATGGGAGAGGGAGTGGGAGATGGGCGGGGTGCTGGTGGGAGGGGAGTTATGGGGGGAAGCCTTTGTAATCCATACACTGTACTTTGGAAAATTATATTTACTAAATAAAAGTTTAAAAAAATTAAAAAATAAAAATATAGGTAGCAATATTTAATGCTTCTCTTACTGTTCCTGGATTGGATTACAGCATACATTAATAAACCTTTTTTAAAGGTTTATTTATTTATTTATTTGAAAGACAGCATTATAAAGAGTGACACATAAATAGAGATGATCTGTCTGCTGTTTTAATCCCCATGTGGCTGCAAGCAGCTGGAGCTGGGCTAATCCAAAGCCTGGTGATTCTTCCAGCTCTCTCACATGGATTCAGGCACCCAAGTATTTGGGCCATCTCCTGCTGCTTTCCCAGGCACATTAGCAGGGAGCTAGATTAGAAGCAGAGCAGCTGGGACATGAACCAGTGCCCATAGGGAATGCCAGCACTGCAGGTGGTGGCTTTACCTTATATGCCACAGTACCAGCTACAGCCTATTCATTTTAAATTAATAACTAAAGATTATCTGCTTTTCAGCCTCCAGGCTTTGGCTTGGCCCAGCCTCTGCTGTTGTGGACATTTGGGGAGTGAACCAGAGGTTGAAAGATCTCTCTTCTTATGTCTCTCCCTCTCTAACCTTGCCTTTCAAATAAATAAATGAGTCTTTGAAATAAAAATACATGCATACATACACACACACACATACACACACACAAACACACGGTACCAACACAGTGGGTAAAGCCATGGCCTGCTGTGCCAGCATCCCATATGGGTGCTGATTCAAGTCCCAGCTGCTCCACTTCCAATCTAGCCCCCTGCTAATGTGCCTGGGAAAGCATCAGAAGGTGGCCCAAGTGCTTGAACCACTGCATTCATGTGGGAGGCCTGGCAGAAGCCGCCTGGCTTTAGATTGGCTCAGCTGAGGCCAATTTGGGAAGTGAACCAGCAGATGGAAGATCTGTCTCTACCCCTTCTCTATAACTCTGCCTTTCAAATAAATAATAGATTTTAAAAATGGGGGAAAAGGGCAGTTTTCTTGCCTTCCCTTTACCTAGAGTGACATAATCAAAATCTGTTAGGCAAATGAATAAGGGAAATTCTGAGATCATGTATTGACCATAGAAGAGAATGGATTCCTTGCGCATTTTCTGGAAGCCCATGCTAGTTGGAACCAAGGGAAGGATAACAAAAAAGGGGAGGCCTATATCCCTCTTATTTGTCTTCTTTGTTCATTGGAGCAGTGGAGAGTTGAGTAATGTAATATTGGTGTTTGTCTCCATACAGTTCATGTCTATTTAGCTGGTTCTTTTTATTTGCATTTCTTTTTTATTTATTTTAAGAGATTTATTTGAAAGGCATAGAGACAGGGGTCTTCGATCTGCTGGTTTGATTCCCCAATGTTTGGGTGAGGCTGAAGGCCCATGAGCCCCCTCCCATCTCCATGTGGTGTGGGGTCCAAGCACCTGTCCATCACCACTGCACTCGTTGGCTGGAGTTGGAGAGTAAGTAGGGCGTCAGGGAATGGAACTGGTGCCCATGATGTGGGCCATGCAGGCTGTGGTTGCACCCCCATGCCATGAGTCCGTCCTCGATGAACCTTTCTTTAAAGTGGAATTAAGGGTAAAAATGGTCTGAGGTGCATGCACGTTTCTGTTGTGAGAGAGGCTGAGGCCCCGTGGGTGCCTGGGGGCCAACAGAAACACCTGAAGCCTTGGCCCCCAGGTCCCGGTGTCTCCCCTCTGCTTCTGCCCTGCCTGCAGGCCTGGCCCCGGGCTCCAGTGGTGCCTCAGGGATTTCGGCACCAAACTGGTCACTTTAGGTCACTTTGTGATGCCTGACTTCTGCCCAAAGAAGGAAGCAAGAAGGGGCCCAGCAGGCTTCCCCCGACCTCTGGAGCCCCGAGCCATGGTGCTGGCCCACGACCCAGGTAGCCCGTGATGATTCTGGACCAGCCATTGGGACCCACGACCCCTGACCCCAGGCTCCAACCCCTTCGAGGTCACCACCGCAGCCTCCTATTTAGCTGGTTCTTAATCCTCAAGAAGGGATTTAGGTCAATGTTCTATTCTCATCAAATACCTTAATGTTTAATTAAAGATTCTGTTAGTAATTTTAACCCTGGGTCGTTCTAAAGATGTGCTGTGACTTAGGTTTAGAAAAGAGCATCTTCCTTGCCACCCTCATCTCAGCTCTGGGGGCTGTCAGTTCTCCCTGCACAGATTCAGTAATGCATGCTTCTTCTCTACTACAAAGATCTTATGTTGGTCATATTTCCAGTTACAAAAATCAAATCAACTCACACCTGGACTCTGAGTATTCAATGACATTAGTTATCAAAATAAATGTATTCAAATATTCAAAGACCACTTCAAAGCTTAACTGCCTTCAAGAGTGTTTGGCACTTGGAACAGCCACTGTGGTTTTCTACACATGAGCACTCACTATTTTATATACCATTTAACAATTCAAACATCACTTCAGCTTCAGCAATACACAACAATAGAATGGATGATTCTACATAATAAACATGTTACATTAGTTTGGACTTAAAACCTAGAATTAAAACCATGTGGTAATATGGATGGATTTAAGGAAAGATGTAGAGCTAGGTAGCTAAGGCTACAGAATCCCAGACCTATTGATTTTAAGTGAGTCTGGAACAACAGCATTCCATTGCATTATCTTCCATCTCAGAGTCCTGCTTTTCCAGTGAGACCCACCCCACTCAGACCACGTATTTCCTGCCTGTGTCTTCACGGTGGTGGAAGCTGTTCTGATACAGGCATCTCCTGGACATTCACCAGCTTCCTGATTTACTACCTGAACTGGAATCCCCAGTTGCGAGGTATATTTCCCAAACACCCAGGCTGAATTGAATGTTCGTCTCTGGCAGTCAAAAACTTCTGCCGTAGGAAACAGAACATGTCCTCTACTCTGGGACTCCTTTTTCTTCTCATGGGGTTCTGTGGTGATCTGTGGTTTTCAACACAAGTCCTGGGAGCATTCTGACTCAAAAGAAAGACCAGGGATAAGAGTTCTTTCTGGGGGCTGGTGTTGTGGCATAGCAAGTTACACTGCTGCCTGCAGCACTAACAACCCACATGGATGCCAGTTTGACTCCCAGCTGCTCTACTTCTTCCACAACTCCTTGCTGGGTAAAGCAGCAGAGAATGGCCCAAGCGCTTGGTCCTCTGCCCCCACATGGGAGACCTGGAGGAAGCTGCTGGCTTCAGCCTGGCCCAGCCCTGGCCATTGTGGCCATTTAGGGAGTGAGCCAGCAGATGGACCGCTGTCTTTCCCTCTCTTTTTCTCTCTGTAACTCTGCCTTGCCAATAAATACAACTTCAGAAAGTTATTCTCCATCAAGCAATACACCCTTTTCGAGGCAGTTGTAAAGCTGGGAGTCATAGCTTCTCTTATATTTTGGATAATAAGAGTTTTGGTTTGAAAGCATGTTCATCTGAAACAAAGATCACTCATTATCCTTTGTTAGAAAAGGGGTCTCTGCTCTTTGAAAGTGGAAATCAGAAGCTGTAATGTGTGATGAGCTCCACCTGCCAGGTCTGGGGAGACTTATTTGAAAGTCAGGGCATCAGGAGAGGAAGCTTTTCAGATTCCCTGGCCCTTGCTTTAGTCTTATGTCTTTACTTCTTTTGTTGCTTCTTGATGTCAAGAGTGTACACTTTATGCTGAAATGAGGAATTGTGTCTAACCTCTTTTGGGCCTTTTTCTAAGCAGAGTGTATATATTTTTCTTGCATATAAGGATAGCTTCTGGGGTGGGTGGATTTTTTTGGAAGTTTTCACAAGCTAGCCAGTAGCCTATATTTTCTTCACAGAATTCAGTTTTTAAAAAAGCTTCCAATACAGCCAGACCATCTGTATGTAGGGAAGAGCAGGCAGAAAAATAAAAAGAAACATGAGGAATATAAGGAAGCTAATGATCAAACATTCCCTTGTGCTTTTCTAGTACTAGGATTAGCTATTCTCTTGTTTTTACTCAATCCTGTAATCCTGTGGATTTAGCTCTTTAAAGACAAAGATGCCAGTAGGCAATATACTTAAGTTGGTTCCATACTACTAAAACAGAAATACTTCAGTTTGTTTTAATGCCAAAAATGTATTTACAGGAGAGGCATAAATCCTCAGGGAACTAAGTCTCTTGCAAACACTGCATGCAATGAAAAGCATCCTCAGCCTCAACCAAGAGCACTGCCATTGCAGAGCTGAAGGGTGATTTATCTTCCCCACCTGGTGTGAATATGTTGAGAAATAAGCGGAGATAAACAGACCTTCTAGGTTAAGTCAAATTCTCCTTGGTGAGCTGCTGATTTGAGGACACAGCCTTTCTGCACTCTTGTGATACTTGCAGTGGATTCAATTCAAGCCTAATTCACAATTGCTGGCCAGCAGCTCCTGGAATGCTTCTGACCACAACAGTGCTTCCTTCGGGGAAGGTCTGCAAGAACAGTTCTCTAATGAGTTGTGCTCAGAGCAGTTCCCCTCCCAGCTCAGCAGTGAGCTCTTCAGATTGCAAACACAGGAATCTCAACTTACTTGGTGAAAGCTTGCTACCTGCTTTTCTTGCCAATTGTGGCCTTCCCAGGAATGGTGGAGTTTTGCCATAGGTAGCTCAACCCAGTCTTCAATACTCTTATTCTTACAAAAAAAAAAAAAAAAAGACAATTCACTAAGTGGTCATCCTTGAATACACTACTGAGCCTGAATGCATTTTTACCAAATAAAGTCGCCCAATAGCTATAAACCAAAAGCCAACAACAGGCTTGCCCACCTAATATTACACTCAGCCCCGAAGTACTGAGCAGTTTCATCACTTCCTCAGAATGTAACTATGCTGTGAGGACTATAGATAGGGATGCCCAAATTTTAATTATCAATACACTGCACAGCTAATAAAGCAGATGCTGTCACTTGCCCACAAAAGGAGACAGTTTCTCTGCAAGGTTAACCGCAATCGGGAGACATTTTGCACCTAATGGAACCCTCAGCGGGACTGCTTTGAGCCAGCTCCTCTCCTTCCCTTTCCACCTTCGGTCCAGGATGGGACAGAGACCATGCACAGGAGGTGCCACCAGTCACCCGTTTCCCCCTGTCCACCTGCAATGCTCCTGGGAGGCAGATGCCACAGAACAGTGATTTGTTTCATGATTGTCACTGTGTGAGATCAGCCCATCATGAGAAAATGACCATGGATTCCAATGAGATATCAACCACAGAAGCACTTCCCCCAGCATCAGTGCAGGAGGGTGGATGATGGAAGGCACAGCATGGCCAGGATCTCTAGGGACCCCGCAGGACTCTGCTGCCCTGGATGCCTACAGCAGGCAGCAGCACAAAGGCCCAGTGCACCTCCAGCACCCTTCTACCAAACCCTTCCCCCTGTCTGCCCATGCAGACCACACAGATGCTGTGTCAGTGAGTAAATCAGCACCGCGCACTTGGTTTTCCTGCTGAGACTTGGCCTTCATTGCTTCCCCAAGTGCAGCACGTGCTGCAAGCCTCAGCCAGCAGGGCTGGCAGGAGAGGTGGGCAGTCACACTCACCAGGTCTGTCTCTTCTTCTCCTGCCCCTCCTGACTCAGGGGCCACCACCGGCATTTTAGCCCCAAGGCACGAAACGGGACAGCCAAGAACCTAACACCACCCATGTCATGCGCACACACTGCAACTACCAGCTGCCCACCAATGTCCACCGCCTCTATAGCCAGCCTAGCATGGGGCGGGTCTTGCAGCACTGGTCCTGCCTCAGGGCAGCAACGATTGTCCTGAGGCCCCCTGCTGGACTGAGCCTGAACTGCCCTGCAGCAGATTCTGGAAGCAAGAGAGCTGCTGATGGCTGAGGCCCTGGCTCAGAGTACACTTAGAGAGACCCTATGCCTGGCAAGGGCACTGGGGCCCTGGACTTTCCCAGGCTGCAGTCCTAGGGTGGAGGCTGGCTCGGCCCTTCCACCCCCAGCCCTGCCGCAGGTGGAGCGGGGTTCCCACGGGGGCATCTTCCTTTGAGGGAGAGCGGGTGAACCCCAAATGCCATGACACCCGGTGCCGGGTGCTGGCCTGCAGCCTTCCAGGAGGGAGTAGGTGACAGTGACTTTGTGGGGAGGTGACACTTAAGCTGGGCCTGTATTTTGGGTTAGTTCTGGACGCACATCCCAGTGCACCTGGACCTGCGGGTCTGCTGCAGGCCTCCTGGAGGCTCTGGGAGCCGGGCATCCTGGTGGCAAGGGCAGGAGGGTGGGAGTTCGAGGTGCTGAGCTCCCGCTGGGTGCACCAGGCTCTTTGGAGCTGTTCAGAGTAAGGAGTTGAGGTCACCTCCTGAACCACTGCTGGTCCCAAACTCCTGGTTTGGGATTTGCCAGAACCCTGAAGTAGGGGTGTGGTGGGGGTGGTAGTGGTTGGCTTCAATGCACTGTATTTGTGAATTCTTCAAACACAGCTTCTCCCTACTCCTGCAGGCTTTCAAGTGATTGACGAGGACAGAGTCCCTCAGCTGCAAAGTGACTGAAGTTTGAAAACTACGTCCAGAACATCACAGTGTGTATTCAGGTGGTCATCCTTCAGGCCTGCAGGTGGACAGCAAGAGCCACAGTAAGATATTAATTACTGTAGATACTCTCCTTTCTTTCCGGTAGACCCACCAAAAGAGAATGGGAGATGAGTACTTGAACATTGGAACCAGTCAGCATGCTAGGGTGAGCTGCCAGTACTTGGAGCTCAGGAGTGGACATGGAGAGCAAAACATGCATTGTTACTAAAGAGGACAGTTAGGCATTTTACTGTGAAAAGGGAAATCATTTAGATGTGAACAAGACACCTTAAGAAAAGGTCTGTATAGTTATTTTTGTTTATTTGCAAGGCAGAGAGAGCCCTTCCATTTCCTGCTCATTCCTCAAATGTCTGCACCAACCAGAGCTGGTTCAGGCTGAAGCGAGGAACTCAGTGTGGGTCTCCCACACAGGTGGCAGGGACTCAAGTACTTGAGCCATCAGCTGCTGCCTCCCAGGGTTCTGTTAGCAGGAAGCCAGAAGCAGAAGCAGGGCTAGGGCTTGAGCCCTGAGCATTCTGACTGGGATGTGGAAGGCTTTACCACTATGCCAAACACATGCTCCAGTAAGCTGTTTCAACACGTTTGCAAAATGTAAGAATGTGGTTTTAAATATATGCTCTTCATCTTAAAAATTTGCATAATCTTATATTCAGTTTCATATGATTCAATACTTATTATTAAATACAAGTAACATTTAGACACATGCTTTCCTCACCAATACAAACCTCAGTAATTTTTTCACTTAGAACCTTGAATATTAGCATTCATTCAGATGAAGTTCACTCATAGGCTGGGAATTCTGACAAAGAGACAGTAGGGAAAAAAATCTAGATGTGTATCTGATACCTAATAAGATTCTGAACCTGACTGATAGAATCTGAGTAACTGTTCAGAGAGTGACTTCATACCTCTCCCCTCTGTAATGAGAAGACTGTGTCCTTTGGCCACTTTCACATGATGTTATGTAAATCTTACCTGAAAAGCCTTTTATAAATTCTGAAGTACCATACAGAAGCATATTATGCATTTCCATATGTGTGAAAAAAGGCAATGTCAAAGGCATAGCTATTCCAGAGAGAAGTTAGGAGGATTAGCTCAGTTTGTAAATGTGTAAGTACCATTAAATATCTACATATTTGAAATAGATTTATAGAGTGTGGAGTTCAAGATAGATATTTAATAAATGCACTCTGGATAATAAGCAAATATCAGAAATAATGCCACACCCATCAGTGTTTAAACTCTTCAGACAGCTCCATGCCAGGGAAGTGCAGTGATCCCCGTAAATTAACAAAAATCAATCTGTGTATACCCATGGAAGCCACTGGTTTATATGCAGTCTATACTAGAGGTTTTTGTGCTTAGTAAAATTACTTGATTTTTTAATGAATGCTTTCAGACTGATACCTGATGCTGAGTGGCAGACAATTTTTTCTGAAAAGTATGTGGTTGAGAAATATAAATATAAATCAGTTTATAATTTTTGTGTCTGAAGATTTTTCTGCATTGAAACAAAACCTGCAATAATCAGAAGACTTTTCCTCAACAAGTTGCTATATTGATGCATCTTCATTTATGTATGTAATGTATGCTTAGGTAAAAGTAATAGAGAGAGAGATCTCTATCTTCCATCTGCTGGCTCACTTCCAGATGGCCACAATAGCTGGGGCTGAGCCAGGCTGAAGCCAGGACCCTGGAACTCTGTCCCAGTCCCCCATGGGGGTGCAGGAACCCAAACTCTTGGGCAATCTTTGTTGCTTTCCCAAGCAAAGAGCTGAATGAGAAGTGAAGGTGGTGAGTCTCAAAGCAGTGCCATAAGGCATGCTGCTGTTGCAGTTGGCAACTTACCTCTTTGTACCACAATGCTGTCCCTGGATTGATGACATATTGAAGTGCTGCCACTGGCTTTTGGCTAAATAGGATGACTTAACATGTGTTCCACTCTGTGGAAGAGGAACAAATAAGGCAGTTGGTTGTAAAAGTTGCCCATGGAAACCACAGCCTGAGAAAGATGAATCAACTCACCTTGCATTTTCCACCTTGCATCTACACCACCCTTTTCTGGACAAACATCTGATGGTATGCCCTTGTGATGGAGGTTCTCAGGGTGCTGGAACATTTTGTAATTTTTTAAAAATATAGATTAAGAAGAAGGCAAATAAACAAAAAATTACAAACTGCTGCCAATACCAAGAGGAGATTATTGAGAGTAAAAGGTCACCTGTTGGAGCCAGCACTGTGGCACATCAGGTTAAAGCCCTGGCCTGAAATACAGGCATCCCATATGAGTGCTGGTAGAGTTCCGGCTGCTCCACCTCCAGTCCAGCCTTCTGCTAATGCACCTGGGAAAGCAGTAGAGGATGGCCCAGGTCCTTGAGACCTTTTGCACATGTGGGAGACCCAGAAGAAACTCCTTGCTCCTGGCTTCAGTTCAGCTCAGCTCTGTCCATTGTAGCCATTTGGGCAGTGAACCAGCAGACAGAAGATTCTCTCTCTCTCTCTCTCTCTCTCTCTCTCCCTATCTATATAACTTTTTCAAATAAATAAAATAATTTTTCTAAAAAAAAGGTATCCTGCCATACTTCTTTCTTCCCTGTTAATTACTAGGAATTATAAATTGTTATGGGGCCAGCACTGTGGCAAAATGGGTTATACCAACAACTGCAGCACTAGCATCCTCTATGGGCACCAATTGCATGTTCTACTTCTGATCCAGCTCCCTGCTAACATACCTGGGAAAGCAGCAGAATATGGTAAATCCTTGGGTCCTGCACCCAAGCAAGGGACCTGGATGAAATTTCCCTGACTCCTGGCTTTTTTTTTTAAAGATTTGTTTATTTATTTGAAAGAGTTACACAGAGAGAGAGAGAGAGAGAGAGAGAGAGAGAGAGAGAAAGAGAGAGAGAGGGAGGGAAGTCTTCCATCTGATGGTTTACTCCCCAACTGGTTGTAATGGCTGGAGCTGTACTGATCTGAAGCCAGGAACGAGGAACTTCTTCCATGTCTCCCACTTAGGCTTGGGCCCAAGGACTTGGGCCTTCTCCTACTGCTTTCCCAGGCCATAAGCTAAAAGCTTGATCAGAAGTTGAGCAGCCCGGTCTTGAACCAGTGCCCTTATGGGATGACAGTGCTTCAGGCCAGGGTGTTAATCTGCTGGGCCATAGCTCTGGCCTCCCATGCATGTGCATGGGCCCAAGCACTTGGGCCATTTTCTACTGCTTTCCCAGGCCATAGCAAGTAGCTGGATCAGAAGTGGAGCAGCAAGGAGCAAGGACTCAAACCAGTTCCCATATGGGATTCCCATAATGTTTTCTTTAATTGGAGAAATGTTCTTTTGATAGAATGAGCGTATGACCCCACAATATTCTCTACTTACTCATAATAGGGTCTGAGATGTAAAAGTCATGATTAATTTCTTAGAAGAAAATTTACATACCCAGAAGCAAAGAGAGAAAATTAACCTTTTGTTTTTCTCATGATTGAATCAGAGTTTCAAAACTAATACTTAACTTGTATTTTAGAGGAGTTAATGACTTAACCATCTCTTCTATTAGAAATACTATGTTGTGGCCAGTGCTGTGGCACAGTAGGTTAAAGCACTGGCCTGAATGCCAGCATCCCATATGGGCTCCGGTTCTAGTCCCGGCTGCTACTCTTCTGATCCAGCTCTCTGCTATGGCCTGGGAAAGCAGTAGAAGATGGCCCAAGTCTTTGGGCTGTTCTGAGGCTCTTAGCGTAGTGAAGATATCTTAGATTCTCATTAGTGAAATCTTTAGAAATGTCAGAAAGCATGTAACTTTCTTTAACGATCTGAAACAGAGATGAGATCCATAAGGGCAGAACTGCTCAGCAGCCACACTGCAGGAATATGTATCTTTCTGACGATATCTTCATCTGCTTCTTGCAGTTGCAGCCAGTCTATGAGCTCTTGGTCTGTTTTCTGCCCTTGGGAGGGCCTAGGGTGCTCTATATTATCTGTAAGGATTCAAAATTTGTTGCATATTAGTGTCTAATCATAAAATTTCCAAAGTGACAAGCTGCATGTAATAAAATATGCAGGACTACAAAAAAAAATACAAACATGGTGTACTGTCTATAAAGTACAGCGGTAAATCTCTATTATAGAGATACACATCTCTACACTATTCTCTCTTTCACTTTGAAAGTCTACATTCAGCTCTCGATGTTATGATTACTTAGGAAGAGATTTCTTATACTTACTTTCATTATCAGTGAACTCGGAATTATTAGTGTAGTATTGAGGATTATACTGACTAAAACACTGTGTTTATTCCATGTTAAATAACATCATCGTATCTTTGGATTCCATTTGTTCTGCTACTGATGTATTCACAGGAGAGGGGAGGTGGGAGGAAAACCCAAGATCCATTGGGGTGGAGGAGGAATGTCAGAGGCTGTGGTTCTATTGTACTGCAGCTTTGATTCTGGAAGAACACATTAATGGACCCAGATGGTTTGAAGCTAACTGAGGGCCTATGTTCTGTACACTTGTCTGTGGTACTGCATTTTCATTTATGTAAAATTTATTTTCTTCAAGCAATATATTAATTTGGATGAAAATGAAGATGTTAAGGAATTTTCAGAATGGGTCTGTTTAACCCTCATTGGCTTTGTTTTTAGGCACTTAACTCAGAAAAGAAAAGATAGAAAAATACATTTTGGGTTCTCTTCATCTGTACCACGGCACTCTTTGGTTAAGATTTGTCATTTTGTCATATTTGATTCTCTAGACTCCCTGAAAAATCCCCTACTTCATTAGATGGAGTCCGTGTCTCACCATGGCAGTGAAAAGTTTAAAATGTTCCAGCTTTGCATTTAGCTAGGCCATGGACACATGCCATGGCACTTGCCAGCCAATTGTGTCAGGGTCATCATCTGAATCAGAATTACTTGCATGAAAAAAAGGAGTTGCAGATTCTTCCAGTGAAAGTGGAAAGGAGCAGGAGCTGCAGCACATTGCCAGGGGTGAGTGTGCCATGGGATGCCATGTGGTGGCTGGTGTCTGGGGTGCTGGTTCTGCAGAAGATAGGGCTTATGGGGGCTGGTGCTGTGGTGTAGCAGGTAAGTCTGCCGCCTGCAGTGCCAGCATCCCATATGGTCACTGGTTCAAGTCCCGCTGCTCCATTTCTGATCCAGCTCTACTATGGCCTGAGACAGCATTAGAATATTGCCCACATCCTTGGACTCCTGAACCCACATGGGAGACCTGGAAGAAGCTCCTAACTCCTGGGTTTGGATCAGCTCAGCTCTGGCCATTGCATCCAATTGGGGAGTAAACCAGCAGATGGAAGATTCTCTCTCTCTCTCTCTCTCTCTCTCTCTCTCTCTGCCTCTCTTCTCTCTGTGTAACTCTGACTTTCAAATAAATAAATCTTCCTTTTTTTTAAAAGAGCTTATGCTGATGGGTAGTGGTCATGGAAAATGTATGGGACATTTGGCAGCAAGATTTTGGATGAATTTTCCAACCCCTGAACCTCCTAGAGATTAGAATAGACTTCTAATGCGTAACTTCCTCTTATGCTTAATTAGGTTTTTGTTTTGAATTGTTTTTGATGAAACAGCAAGGAATTCTGAGTTATAGACTTCCTATTTCAGAGACAGGAAAACACTGATGCCTGCATTATAATTAAATAATGCCTATCACCCTTTCTTAAGCAACAAATGATCACAGATTCTCTCTTTGCTGCTAAGTAATGAGCATGGTGATTCTTCCCTCCGTAACCACCTTCCCACCTACACCCCCTCCCCTCTTCCTCCTTCCTCTCCTATTGACATGGAATGCCTTACATTGCTAGGGTGAACATTTAACCCGCTGGCCCTAGGTGTTCATACACTTCAACTGTGTGTAATTATTCATATTCCCTTTTTATGACCAAGCTTATGTCAGAACGACAAATTATATATTCACCTAATACTGAGAGTCATCAAATTGATTTCTATTTTCTTCTCTCTTAGGCAGTTCTTGAGGGGCAGAAATATTTATTTTGTATATCATGTATTTATTCAACTAAAAGACTGACTGTCAAGATGCTGAGTTTTAGTGTCAAAGCAAATATGTTTCTAGACCCCATGAAGTTTACAGTCTGGCAAGAAAGAGCAATCTACCCAAAGAATATTTTTTAACATAGTAAATGCTGGTGTGAAGCCAGTGGATAAAGATTGAAGCATTCTTAATCTAGCACCAACTCTAATCCCATGATCTCTAATTGAGAGAAGTAATCAGAAACACAGAACTCCATGTTAGCCAGTTATCTCTTTGAATTTCTGCTTAAAAATAAAACATATCAAACAACACAGAAATACCCAGGAGTGCATAATATTTATATACTATCTTGATATTAAAAATAAGAAAAAATAACCATTAAATAATAGCAACTTTGAATCTCCTTTGTTTTCTAGACAAGTTATAATCCTATGTGGTTCTTTACAGTAAATTATTACAGTAAATTACAGTACATCATTACAGTAAATTATTACAGTAAATAACTATAGTAAATTATTTTTGTAGGTACACTTCATCTCTCTCACATTTTTCCATTTGAGAAATCAGATTATAAAAACTGAGACCCAAGACAAAAGAAAGATTTTTATGCTAGTGTTATATGTTGATTGGCTCTCTAAAAAAGATTTATTTATTTATTTGAAAGTCAGAGTTACACAGAGTAGAAGGCGAGAGAGAGAGAGAGAGACATCTTCCATCTTTTGGATCACTCAGCAGTTGGTCACAATGGCTGGAGCTGTACTGCTGCAATGCCAGCAGCCAGGAGCTTCTTCTGGGTCTCCCACACAGGTGCAGCTGCCCAAGGACTTCGGCCATCTTCCACCACTTTCCCTGGCCATAGCAGAGAGTTGGATTGAAAGCAGACTAGCCGGGCTCAACCTCCACCCATATGGAATGTCCATGCTGGCAGTAGCTTTACCTGCTATTTCACAGTGCTGGCCCCTTGATTAGCCTTTATCTTAGACTTTTTAATGATATTAAAAAACACCGTATTTTTCTAAGCTCTTTCCATTCAGTTTCTACTTTGTAAATTCCAGATAATACTGTCCCCAGAATTAATCTAAGGTATAAATGATATGATATGAGGCATTTAACCCCTTAACCTGTCTCCTTGAATACTCAGCTATGTTAGCTCTGTGTCCATTCTTCTGTCTCTGTACTAGATGAATAAAAAGACAGTGTAAAATGATTTGAAAAGAACTATAAGGGGTCAGCGCTGTGGTGCTGCTGCCAATTGGGGAGTGAACCAGCAGATGGAAAACACCTCTCTCTCTCTCTCTCTCTCTCTCTGCCTCTCCTTCTCTGTAACTCTGACTTCCAAATAAATCAACAAATCTTAAAAGAACTATAAACATCAATAAAACACAAATGAAAATTGTATTCTCAAAACTGGATATTAAACCATGCCTTCCTCACTTCTGTTAAAAGTTACATTCTATCATAGTCATTTATGATTTCTAGGGCCAAAGTAGTAAATAAGATTTTTCTGGAAGAGACAGAGGTTATGAGGGAGCCAGGATTTGGGGTCAGTTAGCAGCAGTGAGTGTCACTCTTTCAGATTTGATTCAGGAAAGGAAGAACAGCAACTGATCCCTGAGATTTTGGTGTGGGAAGGAAAGGAAGGAGGGACTGAACAAAAGGAAATGCCCTCTGGTTGTGGGCACCCACCCCCGACTGCAGCCTTTGGGGAGGGCCAGCTGGTGTCTCTATGGATGCTGCGGACTGGACTCCATTTCCCAGAGTTCCCAGGAGCTCCAACATATTCTGCTTCCCGAATGCCTGTGCACATGTGTGTAAAACTGCCAGTCCCTGGGGGTCTGAGTTGGACCAGAGGGAGTTCATTCCCTGATCAGGGTCAGCCCTGGGGGCTGTGGTGCTCCTTCTCTCTCATTTACTGCATCACCTGCTCTGCACGTGCAATCCCAGGCAGTTTCCAAGTGCTCACCTGAGCCTGCCTCCTGCTGCTTCTTCCCTCTTCATTGTCCACCTGTGGGTCCCAGTTACCAGGGACTCTGTTCCCCACACTCCCTGCTTTGCTCCCCGTGTTTCTGGAAGAAAGCTTACCTGCTCGGGGACTTTCTGCTGCAGGTTTGGTGTGCAGGATGGGGTGGGGACATGTGTGGGAGAAGGGTGGGTGCCAGGGCACCAGAGATCCTGGCAGTTTCCCCCGAGGTCAGGGCTGGGACCTGGGCTGTTCTGTCTCCCACCTCTGCTTCTCAGGCTCCCAGTGCCTGGACTCTCTCCTGCAGAACCTCACCCAAACTGTCCCTAATGTGCTTAATTTAGTGGTTACAGGAGAGAGAGGGCAGCGTTCTGGAAACCTGCACACGCAGAGAAGGAAGGCGGAAAGACTCTGGCTCTCCACAGTTAAATAAGCTGGGTTCCCACTGTGGGTGGTCTTAGGATACAGTTGGGCTGGGCCTCTTGATGTTTCCTGGGCTGGTTTCTGCAGGGTGGGGCAGGATGGCCTTCAGCAGGGAGCCTGGGGCAGCAGAGGGGTGGGAAGAAGGATCTGACTAGGATCTGCCCCACTGCTCTCATCCTGCATCTCATCTTCCTGGTGGGGAGCAGTGTGAAGCATGAATAGCTGCTTTGTGTGTTGATCCCTCTCATATTAGTTATCAGATTTTTCCAATGTGGAATTTGAAGCTGTTCCAGAAACCTGGGGTGGGAAAACTCTCTTCTTTCAAACAGGCACAGAGACAGTGGAGGATCCAAGGAGTTTCTATTAATGGCCCTAGGCTCAGCTGGAATGATTTCCTGAGAACTGAGCATCAAATTCAAGTTTCTTAGCTGTTACAGCATTGGTGGGTTTAAATGGCAGCCTACATGACTTAGGACCACATTTCCAATGGTCAGTGGGTCCAGTATGATTGTAAAAGAGATGCTGGGGACAGATTTATTAGGACAGATTTATGACTGAAGTTTACAGAAGCAGAACTTAGGACATCTTCCCTCCCTAGATAAGATTTCAGTGGGCAGCTGTTTCACTCGTTAATTGTGAGCATCCACTTTTAAAGGTTTGTGTTGGATGAGGTCCACTTCTCTTTCTTTGATGATGTATTTGGCTGCTTTTCATTTTCTGTCTTCAGCTATTTCTTCTCCTGTTAGCAAGGCTCTCAACTGTTTTGACCTGCCACTGATCACTTTGCAAAGTGAGAAGGGAATTAAAATTAATGCAAGTCTACTGTGTTGTCAATAACTGGAGCTACTTTTTTAAAGATTTATTTATTCATTTGAAAGAGTTACACAGAGAGAGGAGAGAGAGAGAGAGAGAAAGAGAGAGACATCTTCCATCCGATGGTTCCCTCCCCAATTGGTAGCAACAGCTGGAGCTGTGCCAGTCTGAAGCCAGTAGCCAGGAACTTCTTCTGGGATGAAGCTGTTTTTTTAAATAATTATTTATTTATTTGAAAGGCAGAGTTACAGAGTGGCAGAAACAGAGATCAATGGCTGGAGCTGTTTGGATCCACAACCAGAAGCCAGGAGCTTTGTCCAGGTCTCATAGGTGGGTGCAGGAGATGAGGGATTTGGGCCATCTTCTACTGTTTTCCCAGGCCACAGCAGAGAGCTGGATTGGAAGTGCAGCAGCCAGGATCATACCCGGCACCCATATAGGATGCTGACACTGCAGGCAGTAGCTTTAACCACTATGCAACAGTGCTGCCCACTAACGGGAGCTCATTTAATCTGAGTATGCATAAAGTGGAGAATTACAGCATCATAAATACAGATAAGTTACAGTTTTTCTCTGCGCAGTACTTTACAGTACTCACTCTCAGTGATCCACTGAGAATCTTACTTTCCACACTGTGTAAATAAGAAGGTCAGTTACTTGTCTTATTTTGGGTTCTGTGTTTAAACCCATGACATTTTTGACATGGGAGGATATTAGTTCTACAATTTCATAGAGACTGGTCTGTGGAAGCATCGATAGAAGTTATAACTGTGAGAGTGGTAAGAAAGAAGAAGGGAAGAAATAAGTGCCCTTACGCCACACAGAGGTGTCCACAAATGGAGTAGAAGACATGCCCTTGAAAACTATGGCTGACTTTCTGGGACAAACTGTGTTTGAGTGCTTCACATGTTCTGATAGAAAGGTGTTGCCACCAAGTTATTAGTATATTTAGTTAGTTTTTAAAGATTTATTTATTTATTTGAAAATCAAAGTTACACAGAGAGAGAAGGAGAGGCAGAGAGAGAGAGAGAGAGAGAGAGAGAGGTCTTCCATCAGGTTCATTTCCCCAATGGCTTCATCATTGTGAACTTTGCTCAGTTCCTGACCTATACCTTTCCTTTAACCTAGTACTTTGCCATGTAGTAGCCCATGAAAACTGCAGACTGCATAAATGAATGAATACTTGGAGGGTTGTGATTTCTTAGAGGAACATCATGAGACAGAAGGAATAAAACAAAACAAAAGTATCCTCCGTATATAGAAGGTATACTGTTTTTGCAAGCCACAGCGAAGAGGAAGAAGCAGGAAAGTAGTGAGACTGGAAAGTTTGTGGCAAAAGTAATAGGCATTGGTCAAGAAGTTAACAAGCCCATTAGGAAAACATTAAGGTTTCCTTACTTCCATGTAGACTCTGCCCTCTAATGGTGAACAGGGTCCTCTAAACCCACTTGTTGCACAAATGAAAGCCCAAGCATTGTCTTCTCCCACAGATGGAGTCTGCTATTGGTTTTGATTTACATTTCCCTAATGGCTAGTGATATTGGGCATGTTCATCTATGTCTTGACCATTGAGATTTCTTCTTCTGAGAAACATCTATTCAGATCATTCTCCATTTCTGAACTGTACATTTTGCTTCTTGTTTGGAGTTTTTCCAGTTCTATATAAGTATGTTTTGGCTATCAATCTTTTGTCATAGTCAGAGTTTTCAATGTTTCCTGCCATTCTGTCCATTGTATCTTCACTCTGTTGATTACTTTGTTGTGAAGATGTATCTTAATTTGATATGCTCAAATTTGTATATTTTATTTTGTTACTTGTGCTTTTGGAATCTGACCCAAAACTGTTGTCTATGCTAATGTTTTACAGCTTCTCATATGTTTACTTAGTTTTTGGTTTTATATTTAGACTTTTAATTCACCTTGAGTTGCTTTTACATAGTGTATAAGGTGTTGGGGTATCTTTTCAGGTTTCTACATATGGATAATCACTTTCCTTTAAACCATTTGCGAAAGGGATTCTTCTTTCTCCTGTTTGTTTTCTTTCCTTTGTTAAATAGGAGTTACCTGTAGAAAAGTCGGTAAATTTCAGCTGCCTATTCTTTTCCATTGAACTATGTGTCTGTTTTTCCAACAGTGCTAACACTGCTTCTATTTTTTTAAGATTTATTTATTTATTGGAAAAGCCAGATGCTTCTTCCAAGTCTCTCATGTGGGTGCCAGCACCCAAGAACACGGTCCATCTTCCACCAATTTCCCAGGTGCATTAGTAGGGAGCTGGATTGGAAGTGGAGCACCTGGTCTCCTAACAGCAACATATGGGATGCATGCACAGCAGGTCAAGGCTTTAACCCACTACACCACAGCATCAAACCCTTCCTTATTTACTTCTGATGTGATCTTTCATTATTCACTTTTTTCTACTGCCCTGCATCTTGACTCATTCCTTTTTTTTTTTTTTTCTGGGTCCTGGAGGATGGTAGTAGGTTGCTTCTGGGATATCTTTTTTGTGTTAGTAGATACTTGGTAATCTAAAATCACAGTTTTTAGTTTCTATATTTCTCTGCTACTCACAAGGACCTTCTAGATGACAGCAGAAAATGCTGGCAGAAATGAGGATATATAAATTTGTTAAGAAAATACCACAGAAAATATGATGTAAATCATGGAATTTTACTTCTCAGAGTTGTGGAGGTTGAAAATGTAGATCAAGGTGCTTAAATAGGCTCGATTTTTTCAGAAGTATTTCTCCGATGTGACAGACACATCTATCATTTAATCTACATTTCAGTTCACAACAGCAAAAGGGGCCCTGTGGTCTACTTCAATGACAGCCATCTCTGCGGAGGACAGAAAGTTTAAAATCAGCGTTAGGAATTCTCACAGTATTACTGTCTGCTATCTCAATCAAATGTGCATTCATGTACACACAAACAAAACTACCTGTACACATAAACACATTCAACAGTGGAAATGCCTGATGGTTGTGTACAGGTAACATCAATATAATAATCCATAAGATGGCCTATTAGCAGACATTAAAAAAAGAATTAGAAAGAATGACAACAAAATCTGCAATTACCTATATTTATGGCTATATGTATGATATTCAGTATTTATAGTTGCTAAAAGATGAATACTGATGTGTGGAAATAAAAGCTAAACCTTACCTTGCAATATTGCAGCCTAGTCTACATGAAAGATGTCTTCCTAAAACCTTTCCCTGGGCCCACTCTGTGGCATAGTAGATTAAGCATCCACCTGCAGCACCAGCATCCCACATGGGCACCAGTTTGAGTCCCTGCTCCTGCACTTCCAATCCAGCTCTTTGCTAATGGCCTAGGAAAGCTCTGGAATATGCCCTGAGTGCTTGGGCCCCTGCACCCATGTGAGAGACCTGGAGGAAGCTGCTGGCTCCTGGCTTCTGGCACCTGGCTTCAGATCGGCCCAGCTCCAGCCATTCTGGCCATTTAGGGGTGAACCAGTCGATAGAAGACCTCTCTTTCTCTTCCTCTCTATATCTGTAACTCTGCCTCACAATAAAGAAATACATTTTTTAAAAACCTTTCACATGTTAAATTTCTTAATTGTTTTAAAGATTCATTTATTTATTTATTTACAAGTTGAGTTACAGACAGAGAGGAGAGCCAGAGAGAAAGAGAGAGGTCTTCCATCTGATGTTCACTCCCTAATTGATTGCAACTGCCAGAGCTGTGCTGATCTGAAGCCAGGAGCCAGGAGCTAGTTCCAGGTCTCCCAGATGGGTACAGGGGCCCAAGGACTTGGGTCATCTTCTACTACTTTGCCAGGCCATAGCAGAGAGCAGGATCAGAAGTGGAGCAGCTGAGTATTGAACCGGCCCCCATATGGGATGCTGGCACTTCAGTCCAGGGTGTTAACCTGCTCCACCACAGCACCAGTCCAACATTTTAAATTTCTGATACTCTAAAGTAGTACAGGACTGCATTATATCTAGGAAAGATGCATTTAAAAATTATAAATCTAGTGCATTTTAGCAGAAGTTTTAACAAATACTTCTGATTTTCTCAGCATTATGTACTAAATGACATAATGAGTCATTGTCAGATTTTTAGCTTTTGACAGCAACTTATAACATTTTACAGCTTTTTGAAATGTATTGCTAGTGTGTTTTTCTCAACACATCCACTGGATTTTACCTATAAGGGTTGCCTCTTATAGGATTTGCATTTTAATGGGTTTCCATGGCACATGAAATCAACATCTGGAAAGCCTCTAAAACACATAAATAATAACATGAATCAGGTTTTTTTCTTAAAGATTTATTTATTTATTTGAAAGTGCTGCACAAATAGAGGAGAGGTAGAGAAAGAGACAGACAGACAGACAGAGACAGAGAGGTCTTCCATCTGCTGGTTTACTCCCAGTTGGCCGCAATGGCTGGTCTGTGTCAATCCGAAGCCAGGAGCTACTTCCGGATCTCTCATGTGTGCAAGGCCCCAAGGACTTGGGCCACCTTCTACTGCTTTCCCAGGCCATAGCAGAGAGCTGGTTCAGAAGTGGAGCAGCCACGACTTGAACTGGCACCCATATGGCTTGCCAGCACTGCAGGCAGCAACTTTATCTGCTATGCCACAGCACCAGCCCCACATTACATCACTTTAAGATGATATGGATTTAAGTTCATGAGAAATTATTAGCATAGTGGTAACTGATAGATATGGATGAAGCAGGATGGACTTGTTAGGAATGGTGATGTTAATTTTCTTATAAAATAAATAAATAAGAAATTAAATATGGTCAGACATAAATGAAGACTAAAATTTATTAGTGGTGATCCAGAAAACACAGATCCCAGGTTTTTTCTTCCAGTGTTAAGTTTATATTTTTAAATGCATATTAAGTGAACAAATTTCATGTAATTTATATATACAGTTTGAAGAGCAAACTGATAACATCCTATCCTATCTTCCCTTGGTCTCATATTTCCAACTCCCTCCTTCTCGTTTTATTTTCTTTTAATTTTGACAGCTGCATGCTTTGATTTTATTTTAGAATCACAAGCTTTAACCCTCTACAAAGTAAAGAATTCAGCAAGTAGTAGCAGAAATATCAATGAGTATATGTTGTGTACTCTATCAAAGAGTACAGAAAAGTGCTATGGACAATACTCAAATCTCAAAATGTCATATTAACTCATATGCTACTTTTCGTTGTCTATATATTAATTACCACCAGTCAGAGAAAACATATGGTATTTGTCTTTTGGGGGCTGGCTTCTTTCATGAAGCATACTTTTTTCCAGTTCATCCATTTAGTTACAAAAGATAGGATTTCATTCACAATTATGGCTGAATAGTATTTTACACTGTATTTATAGCTCATATTCTTTTTCCAGTCACCAGTTGATGGACTTCTGGGTTGATTCCATGTTAGCTATTGTGAATTGAATTGTAATAAACATGAGGTACAGATAACTCATGCCTATGCATATTCTATTTCATTTCATGTGGATAAATTCCTAGGAGTCAGATGGCAGGATCATATGGTATGTTTGTTTTCAGATTTCTGAGGAACTTTGATACTGCCTTCCATAATGGCTGTACTAGCTTCATTCCCACCAACAGTGGGTTAGGGTACCTTTTTCTCTCCCTCTCCACCATCCTTTATTGTTTGTTGACTTTTTCCAAAGAATTATTTATTTGAAAGGTAGAGTTACTTATAGGGAGAGGCAGAGGCAGAGGTAGAGAGACATAAGTATTTTATCTGCTTGTTTATTGTCCATATGGCACAACAGGTGGTGCTGGCCCAATCGGAAGCCAGAGTTAGGAGCATCTCCCTGGTCACCCAAGTGGGTGCAGGGACCCAGGCACTTGGGCCATCCTCCACTGCCCTCCCAGTCCAGAGCAGAAAGCTGGACTGGAAGAGGAGCAACCGGGACCAGAACTGGCACCCATAGGGGATGCTGGCTCCACGGGTGGAGGATCAACCCAGTGTGCCATGGCACTGGCCCCCATCAGGGATATTTTTCTATAGTACTCTCTCTCCACTGTATCTTTTTCTAGTTGAAGAATTAAGGTGATGCAGGATTAATAGAAGGAGTTTGAGAGGATTGTCTCTCTTTCAATTGAGTTGAATAGTTTGAGAAGCATTAGCTCTTTAAAAGTCCTGTAGAATTCAATAGTGAGGCTGTCTGATCCTGGACTTTTGCTTGTTGGGAGGGTCTTTATTACTCATCCAATCTCTGTCTTGGTTTTTGGTTTGTTTAGCTTTTCTATGTGTCTTCATGACTCAATTTTGGTATATTGTATATGTCCAGGAATCTGTTGATTTTTCCTCTAGGATTTCCAATTTGTTAGCAGTCACAACAGATGCCCACATCCTATATTGCAGTGCTAATCTGAGTTTTGGGTACTACACTTCCAAATCAGCTTCATGTTAATACCCCTAGGAAGCAACGGATAATAGCTCAAATACTTTCCTTCCTGTCATCTAATTTGGAGAACTGTAACCTCAATGGGGACTTGAGAACCTGGTCTTGCACAGTTGTAGCCATATAGAAAGTGAACCAGCAGGTGGGAGACCTCTCTGCTTCTCTTTCCTTCTCTCTTTTTCTCTGTGTCTCTCTGCCTTTTTTATCATGTTAAAATATTTAATTACTTATTTGAAAGAGTTACAGAGAGAGGGAGAGACAGAAATCTTCCACCACCTAATTCATTTTTGAGATGACTTTAATAGCCAGAGTGTGGCCAGGTTGAAGCCAGGAGCTTTTCCTCTGATGTGTGTGGCAGCATCCCAGGCACTTGGGCCATCTTTCCCTGCTTTTTCAGTCCATTGGTAAGGAGCTGGATCAGAAATGGAATAGCTGGTACTTGAACTGGTGCACATACAGGATGCCAATGTAACAGATAGCAACTTTGTCCACTGCACCACAACCACCAGCTCCTCTTTCTGTCTTTCCAATAAATAAATCTTTTGAAAAAGAACTGAAGGTAGTAAAAGTCATCATGACTGAGCAATGGCAAATTTATTGAAGTGATCTATTTTCTTAAAGATCTATTTATGAATTTGAAAGGCAGCACTAGAAAGAGAGAGTGGGAGAAATGGATCTTCCTCCTGGTTTGTTCACTCCTCAAATGGCTGCAGTGACTGTGGCTAGGCCAGACTGATATCAGGAGCTGGGGGCTTCTTCCAGGTCTCTCACATGGGTGCAGGAGCCCCAATATTTGAGTCACCCTGTGCTGCTTTTCCAGACACATTAGCAGGGAACTGGATCCATTTGGAGCATTAATGTCTATGATACTCTCCTTGCAGTTGAAGGATTTAGAATCCGTTTCAATTATGGGTGGGCCAAGTACAACAGCTCCCAATTGTCCAAGGTTTGGATTAGATGGGATCTGAGAAATTTTGTTAAAATAGTTATTAATCATAACTCTGAGCTTAAGCTTTTCTTACCCAATTTTCTTGTTTGCTGATGTTTATATCTATGGGAAAATTGGGTCTCTGGATTGCAACCAATGAAAGCATCCAGACTAACAGTAATAAGGTCAACAGTCAGCAGAATGATGTCCAGCTGAACTGAAATAGCTTTTCTTATTTGGTAGAGGGGTTACCTCCTGCATTATGCTGACATACTGACATAGACAGTAGATGTTGGAGCCTGTCCCTTCTGCCAAATGGAGAATACTACATTTTGGTCCATCATATATATATTTATATATTATAATATATATTATATTATATATTTCTATACATAATATAGAATTACATATAATTATTATAAATATATAATTATATATGAATTTATTATTTATATATAAATATATAATTATTTCTGATCCAGCTCCTTACCAATGGATTGAAAAAGCCGTGAAAGATGGTTCAAGTGCCTGGGTTGCTGCGACACAGAGCGGAGGAGAAGCTCCTGGTTTCAAACTGGACACACGCTGGTTTTTGAAGTCATCTCAATAATATATATGTATATTATATATAATATTAATAATAAATTATATAATATCTGTTTATAATTATTATATATTATATAATATATTGTATGTTAAACTATAATATATTTTATATTGAATATATTTATATACATAAATATATAAATAAATGTATATATATAAATTATTTATTTATGTATTTGACAGGTGTACTTACAGACTGTGAGAGGAAGAGACAGAGAAAGGTCTTCCATATGCTCATTTACTCCCCTAATGACTGCTGGGAGCACAAGGACAGTGCCTAGAGTTTATTTTGATGGATTTTAGCCCCTTTCATTGGAGGGAGGCCCAATGAAGCTGGACTGATTTGTAAACCTCAGAAGTGTCTTTTCAAGGTGAAGGCAAACTGAGACTGAGGGGTTTTTGGAAAAACTTGGAGCAAAATGCATTTCCCACACTTGGTTAAGACACATCATTTATTTATTGATTTCATCAGATCTGTTAACATTAAGTATAAGGTACAGGGGACATGGTGGATGGCATATAGCAATATGATTTTAGTAATATATCATGAGGTGCTTTTTCTTTTAATGGATTTAGCAGGTAAAATTGGGCTACCTAATGGGATATAGCTGGAATAATCACCTTTTTACTAAATAAATCTGAGGTAATAAATGTTAGTGTATGATGACATTGAGTTTTCTTTTATTGGGCCTTCTTGGTTATTTTAATCTGGGATTTGTGAATTCTCATTTTCTCTAGGCAAGTTTTAACTGAAAAATTTTATTTTATTCTTCATCATGTTGGACCAACTCTGCTGCTTCTGGGATTTTTTTAGTACATCTGACAATTGGAAATTTAGACAATAGTATAGTTAATATGAGATGTACCAAATAAAGTACTTATTTTTATTCAGATACATATTTTGGAATTCTTCTAAAATTCCTATTGAGTATCCTTGTTAAACTTACTTGCATCCCAGGTTAAGACTTATTGGAGACAGGTGCCATGGCTCAATAGGCTAATCCTCCACCTGCAGCGCAGGCACACTGAGTTCTGGTCCTGCTGGGAGAGCCAGATTCTGTCCCAGTTGCTCCTCTTCCAGCCCAGCTCTCTGCTATGGCCCAGGAGTGCAGTGGAGGATGCACAAGTGCTTGGGCCCTGCACCTGTATGGGAGATCAGGAGGAAGCACCTGGCTCCTGATTTTGGATCAGCGCAGTGTGCCAGCCACAGCACACTGGCCGCAGTGGCCACTGGGGGGGTAAACCAACAGAATAAGGAAGACCTTTCTCTCTGTCTCTCTCTCACTGTCCACTCTGCCTGTCAAACTAAAAAATAATTTTTATAAAAAAGACTTATTGGAGCCACTCTAGTGATTATACCCATGAAACTTTGTTAATTAATGCAAATAGAACCTGGGAAAATTGATGTATATCTTATGCTGTAGAGACTTAAGATTGAACATATTTTTTATCTTTTTTAATTATATAATTTAAAAACAAATTTTAGATTTTTTACTTTACTAAGCCACAGCTCTGGCCCCATTAATATGCCTTAACAATGTTTTTTCCTCTCAGACTTATCTCTATTGTTTCAGTTAACTGGATGCCTTTTCTTTACATTCAGATTCTCTCAGCTGTCAAAGCTTATTCATCTTAATTCTGTTGTTCCTATTTCCCTCCCTTTTATTCTGTCCCTAGGCTAATTGAGGTCATGATTCTCCATTCCTTCTGTGTGGTGTCAGAGTAGCCTTGAAGTGTTCTTTTTCTCTTCTGATTTCTAAAGAAAGAAATTATGTATTCCCCCAGTTTAGATATTTTAATAATTCATTCTAAAACAAAGGTTAAATATTCTTAATTTGACAAGAATTTTCGGGGCCAGTGGTGTAGCATAGTGGGTAGAGCCACCACTTGTAGTGCTGGCAGCTCATATGGATCCAGATCTCTGCTATAGCCTGGGAAAGCAGTAGAAGATGGCCCAAGTCCTTGGCCCCTGCACCCATGTGGGAGACCTGGAAGAAGCTCCTTGCTCCTGGCTTTGGATTGGCACAACTCTGGCCATTGCAGCCAACTGGGGAGTGAACCAGTGGATGGAAGACCCGTCTCTCTTCTCTGCCTCTCTCTGTGTAATTCTGACTTTAAAATAAATAAATAAATCTTTAAAAAAAGATTTTTTTCTAATTTTAGATTTGTTCTACTTCATTGTCACTTCAGGGTGTGTGTAAAGAGTGCATATCCAGTTTTTCTATTTTGGATTTTTGGGATTTTGTATTAGCTCTGCTGTGTATTCATTTTTCTCGAGCATTGGTGATATCTTCTCCTTAGTTGTATTAAGAGAGAGAGCAATAGCCCTCATGTCTTTTTTAGGTAAGTAAGACATATTAAAAACAGAGCATTCAGTATACATTCATAGTAGTTTGACTTGTTCAATTGATTTACGTGACCTCCCTTGGACATTCTTGGTCTCTGCTGTACAACTTTCTATACTCATTAATTCTTTGATATTCTCAAATCCAGAAAATGAATGACTCAACAGCTGTGTTCCTGTATTTGCTGGGACTCAGGGTAAGAAGCAAAGTGGAGGTGTTCAGGAATCTACAGGTACATGCTACATAGCAAAGCACATCATTTCCTATACAAAGTGAGTGGGAAATCCAGAATCTTTTGCACACATATTGGATCCTGAATTATTACTGGACTATTCAGTAAGATTTTAATGTATTTATTTTCTGTGTGTGTGTTTGTATTTCTAAATAAACTCTGCTGGGCTACTTAACATTAACATGTATTGCAGAATTCTTTAATCAGTTTTTACTTTTAAAAAGTTTCTCTTTCAGTTTTATGGGAGAGGGTAGAAGCTTTCTGCTATGTAACTGAAAATTCATTCATTCATTAAAGTTAAAAATATTTGTTGGAAATGGGTGGAATACTATTAATTCTTGTGTGATTTTCATGAAACTAAATACATTCTCTATTTTGTTTTGCTTAAAATTTCCGCATGTGTGGACTTCTTTTTTCCTTCTTGCCCCAAATCCCTTTGTGTATTGGGATGGCAAATGGGTTTTACACTGGACAAAACATGTTATTTTGGCAAAGAAGTACTTAGCTTTCCTGCTTCAAGTATTCAAATATTGCATTGGAAATCAGTATATTTGTTTACTGTACAAATGTCCTTCATACAATTTTGTAATCTTCTGGGATGGGAGAGGGAGCAGGAAATAGGAGGGTTATGGGTGGGTGGGGGAAGTTATGATTGTCAGTATAAATTATTGCCCTACACATTTTATAGACGCTCTTCAAAGCATATCCTCAAACTAATTCAATTAATTTAAAGGATTTATTAAATGATAGACTACATGAAATTTATCGATGTATTTTATCAAGCAATCATCCAATGTAAATGATTACCATATGTTTGCACTTCAGAGAATCATTCTATTGTGAATATTTTGGCATCAATATAATTTTGTTTAAAATTTCTTTATGAAAAAATATCTAGACTAGAAATCAATTGAATGCATTGCATGGTTTTGTTACCTAATGACAAATTGCCTTCACTGAGGTTTATAATTATTTATTCTTTTAACACTAATGTTATGTGTTTACCAAATACAGTAATATTAATATACATTTGGGGTTGGCACTGTGGCATAGCGGGTAAAGCTGCAGCCTGGCAGTGCTAGCATCCCAAATGGATGCCGGTTTGAGTCCCGGCTGCTCCATTTCTGAGCCAGCTCTCTGCTAAGGCCTGGGAAAGCAATGCAAGATGGTCTAAGTCCATGAGCCCCAGAACTCGCATGGGGGACCCGGAAGATGCTCCTGGCTCCTGGCTTTGGGTCAGTGCAGCTCTAGTCATTGCAGCCAATTGGGGAGTGAACCAGCAGATGGAAGACCTATCTCTCTTCTTTCTGCCTCTTCTTCTCTCTCTGTGTAACTCTGGCTTTCAAATAAATAAGTAAATAGATAAATAATTTTTAAAAAGATACATTTGTTTGCAAACAATATGTGACATCAGTACAACTACTTAAATTTTCTCATACAAGTAGTTTAATTTGGAGGCCTGAATTATGGCTGATTGGTTCTGTAGTCTAATGATATCTTTGAACCCAACTATTTTCCCCTTCTTTATGAATTTCAGTGTTGTATATTACTAGAATTCTGAAAAAAATTCACAGAAACTTTAGGCATCATCTAAACATCATAATCTCCAAAGAGCAAAAATCATTGCAAACTATGATTTTCTAGAATTATTTCTTTGGATAATGCTACAATTTTATTGTAGCTTTAAATTGAGCACACACACACACACACACACACACACATACCCATGTACCATACATACATTCACAAATGTACATACACAATCAGCAAGTCTCCAATGCACTTACCAAAGTGCATCAATGTGCTAGTTTAAGATTACTGCCAAAGAATAGTCCCTTTCTTTAAATACCAATTTACTCTATTGATTTATTTTTGACCAAAAAGGATGCAGTTTAGTTACTGTTTTGACAAAGAGGCAGGTATCATCACAAAGCACAAATGAGTGAATAAGTTACATTATCCAGGGAATTAGATAAGAAATGGCTCACTCATCAAATTAAAAGGAATTGAATCTAGTTTGAGTTACCATGTCAAGCAAAATATGAAGTTTTACAAAACTTGAATGTATATAATTTCAAATAAATTTTGAGTTGTATCTAAATGTGTACACTACAACATTAAGCATAAAGGCACAGATATTTAAATACCTTTATTTAGGAAAATGTGAATAGATAATAATAATAATTGCTAACATTTATTTTATACCAGGTGATGTTTCCTGAATTTTATGTTTCCAGAAAAATGGAGGTAGCTCCTGTTATTTTAACTTTAAAGAAAATGCAACTGAGGCATGAAGAGGTAAGTAACTGGTTTGCCCAAGGATATATAATCATGAAGTGGCAAAGCCTTAGACTTGGCATGATCTGAATGGCAGCCATTTTTTTTCACAAATTCAATGTTTGATCTATTTCATATATTCACTAAAAGGATTTACTATCAAATGATACTTTCTGATAAAACCTATGAAAACTGCAGATGAGTATTGCTCCAAAGCAAATACTTGAGGCTAGCATTACGTGTAGCAGGTAAAGCCATTGTCTTTAAATTTAGCAAAGATATGCCTTGTTAGATGAGTGTACTTTGTGTAATTCTTCTTGTCAGTGTATACACTTTAGAAATTGATTACAGGGCACAGCATGTTAAAACCCCAACCTAGGGTGCCAGCATCCCATATGGGTGCTGGTTTGAGTTCCAGTTGCTCCACTTCTGATCTGGCTCCTTGCTAATGCACCTGGGAAAGCATCAGAGGATGGCTCGAGTCCTTGGGCCCCTGCACCCATGTGGGAGACCTGAGAAAAGCTCCTGGCTCCGGGCTTCAGATCAGCTCAGCTCCGGCTTTTGCAGCCAATTGGGAAGTGAACCAGCAGATTGAAGACTTTTCTCTCTGTCTCTACCTCTCTATATAACTCTGTCTTTCAAATAAATAAAAATAAATCTAGAAAAAAAGAAATTGATTACATCAGGCAACACATATGAACTTTTTTATAGAAAGATTGACCTTTAGAAAAATTTTAGACCTACAGAAAAAAAATGTGGTACAAATGTGAACTTTTGAATAAAAATCTATCTTTCATGAAAGCATGGTGTTATAAAACACAGCAATACCTCACTGAGAACCAAAAATAAATTGGACTATCTCATTCTGTGATTTGAAATCTAGGGACAAATGTCCTTTATTTTTCTTACAGAGAATGTAAATAGTGTTGTGATATCAAACTCATTCTAAGTTTAGGTACCCCATGGAAAGTTTGATCTAATGAAAACAAATCTGTTGGATCATTTACCTCATACATTCCACTACCATGAAAATAATATATCTGTCATAATACATCAATAAGAAAACATATTTATGCCTAAAAATACAAATTCAACTATTACAAACTGTTCAGCAAAATTTAAATTGTATGTTTTTAATATTCTAAAATGGAACATTTTTCTTTGCTTCTCAATAAAAATGTGATACACTTTAACATCTTCAGAATAAGAACTGAGAGTGTACAAGGCAAAATTTATTTATTTATTTATTTATTTATTTTTTGCCAGGCAGAGTTAGACAGTGAGAGAGACAGAGAGAAAGGTCTTCCTTCCATTGGTTCACCCACCAAATGGCCACTATGGCCTCCTGATCTCCCATGTGGGTGCAGGGCCCAAGCACTTGGGCCATCCTCCATTGCTCTCCTGGGCCACAGCAGAGAGATGGACTGGAAGAGGAGCAACCGGGACTAGAACCTGGGGTGCCAGCACTGCAGGCGGAGGATTAGCCTTGTGAGCCACGTACCTGGTGAAATATAGTTTAAGGAGAGAATTTATAACGTTCATTTTTAAAGTAACAAAAACATTTTTCACTTCTTGGTTTGCATTTTAAATTTGTACATATATATGTATATATATATATATATATTAGCCATCCTTACTGGTTATTGCAAATTACCACATCCCAAAATTAATTGCTTCTCAACATTTACAATTTGTTTCTTCACTTTAAAGAAAAATATTTGTGTCTCTTGAGTAAACAAGTAAATATAATGATTTGGCATCATTTTATAAAACTCAAATCTGTAAGAACTCAAAAACCACTGCAGAAATATTCTATAAGAATGTACTCATGCATGTTGTTCTTACAATAGATTCACCCATGTCATAGGAGAGCAACTCCTTGCTCAACATTCGAAATGTTCACAGTCTTCTAAATATTCCTTTTAACATAGTGACCACAGTTGGACACAAGAGAGTCTTTAAAATTAAAAGAAACAATTTGGGTATGCTGACTTTCCTAGTCTTCTTGTTTTCCTGGGACAGAGTATCTTTTTTGAATGTAGGCTGACAAGGATACAACCCCCTCCACAAAGTAAAATGCCTAAACATTAGAGCACTGCTCCTGACCCCTGCTCACTTGTTCCTCTATGTGGGATTTATGAATGACTTGCATGAATGGAGAGATGAAAGAGGCAATGAGCTACCACCCCCCTTTTTCTTTATTTAGCACTTTTCTAGGATGCCTATGAGAACATGGGTTCTTGTCTGCCCTTTTTTATACTGTAAATTTAGCAAAAAACCTGTGCTCTGTAAGTGACTAGGTAAGGATGCAATGTAATGTACTAGGGCAATGGAAAGGAATCTTTGTTGCTAAGCACCAAGACCAACAACTCTGTGGGCTAGAAAGCTTACATTTTGACTTCTTTCCATGTCCAGCTTGAACCATTCAGAATTCAGAGAAAGTAGGAATGTTAAGTTATGAGCACACTTCACTGCCACAAATGTTATGATACTCATCAGTTTGTAATCAGGAATGACTTAAAATTTAACCAAAAATACCACAGTAAACTATGGCAGATTCATCAACACCTACACTTATAACTAACATCCACATTTATAATTGTATCTTTCTATGAAGGATCTGACAGGAATTATTATCTGGGATGGATAATTAACAACTCCTTATACAATTTTTATAATGTACCAAAAAAGTGAACTTTGAATCCTTTGGGAATTGGATAAGCTAAATATATTTGTATTTGATGAATTCAGGCTGAGAACTTGTAAGTACAATACCAACCATAATACCTACTAAAAAATTAAATACCTTGGAATAAATTTAACTAAGAATTTGAAAGATCTTCACAATGAAAATTGAAAAACATTAAAGGAAGAAATAGAAGAACACACACAAAAATGGAAAAATATTTCATGTTTGTGCACTGGAAAAAATAATATCATCAAAATGTTCATACTACCCAAAGCGATTTATAGATTCAATGAGACCCCAATCAAAACTCCAAGAACATTCTTCTCAGATCTAGAAAAAAAGAATGCTTAAATTTGTGTAGAAACACAAGAGACCCCCAAATAACTAAAGCAACATTAAACAAGAAAAAGTTGGAAGTATCAGAAGACCAGATTTCAAGACATACTACAGGGCAGTTACAAACAAAACAGCCTGGGACTGGAACAGAAAAAGACATGTATACCAATGAAACAAAATATAAACCAAAAAAATTAATCCATGCAGCTACAACCAACTAGTCTTTGACAAATGAGCTAAAATCAATCCCTGGAGAAAGGACAGTCTCTTCAACAAATAGTGTTGGGAAAATTGGATCTCAACATGCAGACATATGAAACAAAACCTGTACTTACACCCATACAAAAATCAACTCACAACTGATCATGACTCTAAATCTATGGCCTGATATCAACAAATTACTAGAGGAAAATATTGGGAAAACTGCAAGATATTAGCATAGGAAAGACTTCTTGGTAAAGACCCCAGAAGCACAGGCAATGAAAGCAGAAAGAGACAAAAGGGATTACATCAAGCTTAGAAGATTTGTGCTGCAAAGGAAACACTAAGCAAAGTGAAGAGTGGTAGAAAATATTTGCAAACTATATAACTGATAAAGGGTTAATATCTTGACGTAACACCTTGACAGTAGGGACTCCATTTTGGAGCACTTGAGACTCCATTCTGGGAAGGTGCCCCCCCCCACACCATGAGACTCTGGTCTGAGACTATGATCTAAAACAGTTGAATAATAGCAGTCCACTACATCTCACTTGGCAGAGCACAGAAACCCCCTAGCATGATCGCTCAAGCTTGGAAGTGGATAGACTACACCTGGGTTAATGATAAAAACTGTAATTTGTCTAAGTCCTACGTATGATTAAAACCAATACCTGGATTAATGTCAAGATTATAATTGGAATTGTTAAGATTGTAACTGGTGTTGTCAATATAATTGATACTAGCTTATTGATACTAGCTTATTGATACTAGATTATAATTGATACTAGTTTCACATAGGTTTTAGGTCAGTAACCAGTAACCAGTAACCATGTATTCCCCCCTATTCCTAGCAAGCATGAATTCCCCTCCCGATTTTGTGGTTTTTGCCTTTGTAAACCCTGTTGCTTTGGGCTTCAGGGTCGAGAGTTCTTTAGGGCATGAGCCCACTCTCCACCACCCGCAATAAAGGACCACCAAATTTTATCAATCTGTGGAGCTCTTTTGTTTGCACTCACTCAGGTACAACAATCTGATGTTCATAAAGATCTTAAGAGACTCAACTTCAATAAAATAATGCAGTTAAGAAATGGGCAAAGGACATGCACAGAAAATTTTCAAAGGATGCAATCAATACAAATGGCCTACAGACACATGAAAAGATACTCAGCATCACTAACCATCAGGGAAATGCAAAAACACCATAAAGTTTCATCTCATCCCAGTTAGAATGTCTATCATCCAAAAATGAAAAAAAATAATAAATGCTGGTAAGGATGTTGGAGAAAAGGCACACTTATACGCTGTTCATAGGAATGTAAAGTAGTACAACCATTATGGAAGACAGTAAGGATATTCCTCAGAAATCTGAAAATAGATCTACTATATGACCCAGCAATCCCACCCATGGGAATTTACCCAAACTAGATGAAATCAGGCTTTGGAAGAGTTATTTATAACCCCCATGTTTACTGCACCTCAATTGGCAATAATTAAGATAAGCAATCAAATCAGATTCCCATTAACTGATGTCTGAAAAAAGAAAATGAGTAGTATGGAATACTGCTCAGTCATAAAAAAGAATGAAACCCTGTCTTTGCAATACATGAATGCAACTGCAAACCATTATGCTTATTGAAATGAGCAATTCAAGAAAGATGAATGTCATTTCTTCCCTGATAAGTTCTGATTAATATAGGATACAAGAATAAATAAGAATGAAATAGATTTATGATTTGATTATTGTTTTTAGCCCTTGTGAATACTCTAGTCAAACTGTGGTTTTGGATTTTTTTTTATTTGTTGAATAGTATGGTTAGTGGTGCACTAAACCCAAGGTTCAAAAGAAAATTGTGAAATCATGTTTTTTTGAATTTATGTTTTTGCAAAACTTATAGAGAAAAAGGAAAGGTGAGTGGGGATTGATGGAGGGAGTGAGGGGACTATGGATATCTTCTTAGCATTGTATTTATAAAATACATGATATCTGTTCTCTTTATATTAATAAAAAATTTTGGAGAGCCTAAAGGTAAACATCTCCTACGAGCTGATCTTCAGCAGAAATGCTAAGAATATTCACTGCAGAAAGGACAGTCTTTTCAATGAATGGTGCTTTGAATATTGAATATTCACACATAGAAGATTTAAACTTTATCTCTCATCATATACAAAACTGAACTCAAAGGTGTTCATTTACCCTAGGCATTAAGATGTCAGTTAAGATGCTAGTGTCTCATATCAAAGTACCTAGTAGATACCCAGCTCTGACTCCTGACTCTAGTTTCCTGCTAATGCAGATACTGGGAGGGAGTAGGGATAACTCAAGTACTGGGTTCCTTCCACCATGCAGGAAAGCTGGGTTGAATTCCACACTATTGGCTTCTGTTTGGCCCAGTCCTGTCCTTTGTGGGCATTTGTGGAGTCAATCAACATGAGAGCTCTCTCTTTTTGTTTATCTGCTCTCAAATAAATAATTTTACACTCAATTCAAAATTATTTAAAGACTTAAATGTAAGATCTGAAAGTACTAGGAAAAAAATGCTTCAGGACATTGGATTGAGTAAGTATTTGAAGGATACGACAACAAAGCACTAGAAGAAAAAAGCAAAAATAGTCAAATGCACTTTTTTATTTATTTAACAGGTAGAGTTATAGACAGTGAGAGACAGAGACAAAGAGAAAGATCTTCCTTCCATTGGTTCACTCCCCAAATGGCCACTATGGCTGGCGCTGTGCCAGGAGCAAAGCCAGGAGCAAGGTGCTTCCTTGTGGTCTCCCATATGGGTGCAGGGCCCAAGCACTTGGGCCATCCTCCACTGCCATTCTGGGATGCAGCAGAGAGCTGGACTGGAAGAGGAGCAACTGGGACT